>NC_000075.6:92069563-92222063 GCF_000001635.26 Mus musculus
AGAGTCACATGCAGATACTTACACCCAACTAGTGGACAGAAGTTGGGGACCCCTGAAAAAGCTGAGGAGGAAAGCGACCCTGCTGGAGGACCAGAAGTCTCGATTAACCTGGACTCCCAAGATCTCTCAGACACTGAGCCACCAACCAGGCAGCATACACCAGCTGATATGATGCCCCTGACACATATACAGCAGAGGAGTGCCTGGTCTGGTCTCAGTGAGAGAAGATGCACCTAACCTTTGAAAGACTTAAGGCCTCAGGAAGTGGGGAGGTCTGGTAGGGTGGGTTAGAGGGGTGGGTACCTTCTCTTGGATATGGGGGGTGAGAGGGAGGAGGTATGGTATGAGGAACAGTCAGAGGGCAGACCAAGAGGGAGATAATGACTGGACTGTATAAGAAGATTAAAAAATAATATTTTTTAAAAAGGAAAAAATTTAAGAAAGAAAATCAAATTATGTTCAATAAATTTAAATATAAAAAAATACTTGCATCCTAAAATAACTTAGAAAATGTTTGAGAAGTATCTTGAATAGTAAGACACACTAATGATAAGAAACTAAATGAGAGTGGCAATCACCTCATTCATATTAGGGAAATGGAGTCGGTGATAGTGTCTGCTGACTGCCATGATACTTATACATTGCTGGTGGAAGAATAACTTGTTTTTAAATGTTTTGAAACTTTAACTGATCTTCACTCAAGCATCATAACACCTGAGGATACTTATAAAATATGATGACACATGAGATTATTTTTATTAGCATGGATATTTGTATGTTTTTCTAGGAAAAAAACATTTTTCCATGTGTGAACCTATAGGTGAATAAATGTTTCTCCACACACGCTTTGTGATTGTGCTTTACCATACCTGTTTCCTGTATGATCATAGTGTTGTATACATGTTTTCTGTATAATCATAGTGTTGTATACCTGTTTTCTGTATGATCATAGTGTTGTATACATGTTTTCTGTATAATCATAGTGTTGTATACATGTTATTTGTATGATCATAGTATTGAAAATGAAGGACACACTTTTCATTTAATGAGAAAACATGAAGCCATTCACTTATCCAAATATAACCTTATTTCACAAAAATGAATGGAAATGCACTTATAAGGATATTAATCGGCCATCTTGGTTCCGGGACTCCGTGGAGGGCAGTCTGCACAGGGGAGAGTGTGGAATACAGAGGCTAGCAGCTTCTGGGACATGCGAGAGCTGCAGAGCTTCTGGGGCAGAGCAGTTTTCGGGCTCCAGACATCCGTCCACCTTCCTGGCCAGAGGACAGGTGTCCGCCCAGCCTGGGAGGCCTTTGCCTCAGGATCCATGGGAGCCATCTTGGTTCCAGGACTCCGGGGAAAGTAGTCTACACAGGTGAGAGTGTGGACTACTGAAACAACGGCTTCTGTGACAGGCCAAAGCAACACACTTCTGGGAAAGATCCTGTTTTGGGCCTTAATCTTCGGCCAGGAGGAGGTCCAAATGCCAGATAACTGTGCACTTTCCCTGAAAGAGGAGAGCTTGCCTGCAGAGACTGCTCTGACCACTGAAACTCAGAGGAGAGATCTAGTCTCCCAGGTCTGCTGATAGAGGGTAACAAAATCACAAGAGGAACAATCTCTAAACAGAGACAACTATAACAACTAATGCCAGAGATTATCAGATGGCGAAAGGTAAACGTAAGAATCTTACTAACAGAAACCAGGATCATTCACCATCATCAGAACCCAGCATTCCCACTTCGCACAGTACAGGGCACCCCAACACACCTGAAAAGCTAGACCTGGATTTAAAAGCATATCTCATGATGATGGTAGAGGACATCAAGAAGGACTTAAATAACTCACTTAAAGAAATACAGGAGAACACTGCTAAACAAGTAGAAGACATTAAAGAGGAAGCACAAAAATCCCTTAAAGAATTGCAGGAAAACACAACCAAACAGGTGATGGAATTGACTAAAACCATCCAAGACCTAAAAAGGGAAGTAGACACAATAAAGAAAACCCAAAGTGAGGCAACACTGGAGATAGAAACCCTAGGAAAAAAATCTGGAACCATAGATGCAAGCATCAGCAACAGAATACAAGAGATGGAAGAGAGAATCTCAGGTGCAGAAGATTCCATAGAGAACATCGGCACAAGAATCAAAGAAAATGGAAAATGCAAAAAGATCCTAACTCAAAACATCCAGGAAATCCAGGACACAATGAGAAGACCGAACCTACGGATAATAGGAGTGGATGAGAATGAAGATTTTCAACTCAAAGGACCAGCAAATATCTTCAACAAAATCATAGAAGAAAAACTTCCCAAATCTAAACAAAGAGATGCCCATGAACATACAAGAAGCCTACAGAACTCCAAATAGACTGGACAAAAAAAGAAATTCCTCCCGACACATAATAATCAGAACAACAAATGCACTAAATAAAGATAGAATACTAAAAGCAGTAAGGGGAAAGGTCAAGTAACATATAAAGGCAAGCCTATCAGAATTACAACAGATTTTTCACCAGAGACTATGAAAGCCAGAAGAGCCTGGACAGATGTTATACAGACATTAAGAGAACACAAATTTCAGCCCAAGCTACTATACCCAGCCAAACTCTCGATCACCATAGATGAAGAAACCAAAGTATTCCACGACAAAACCAAATTCACGCATTATCTCTCCACGAATCCAGCCCTTCAAAGGATAATAACAGAAAAAAAAAACAATACAAGGACTGGAACCACGCCCTAGAAAAAACAAGAAGATAATCCCTCAACAAACCTAAAGACAGCCACAAGAACAGAATGCCAACTTTAACAACAAAAATAACAGGAAGCAACAATTACTTTTCCTTAATACCCCTTAATATCAATGGACTCAACTCCCCAATAAAAGACATAGACTTAACAAACTGGCTACACAAACAAGACACAACATTTTGCTGCTTACAGCAAACTCATCTCAGAGAAAAAGATAGACACTACCTCAGAATGAAAGGCTGGAAAAAAAATTTTCCAAGCAAATGGTATGAAGAAACAAGCTGGAGTAGCCATTCTAATATCTAACAAAATCGACTTCCAATCCAAAATAATCAAAAAAGACAAGGAGGGGCACTTCATACTCACCAAAGGTAAAATCCTCCAAGAGGAACTCTCAATTCTGAATATCTATGTTCCAAATACAAGGATAGCCACATTCATTAAAGAAACTTTAGTAAACTCAAAGCACACATTGTACCTCACACAATAATAGTGGGAGACTTCAATACACCACTTTCACCAATGGACAGATCATGGAAACAGAAACTAAACAGAGACACAGTGAAACTAACAGAAGTGATGAAACAAATGGACTTAACATATATCTACAGAACATTTTATTCTAAAACAAAAGGATATACCTTCTTCTCAGCACCTCATGGTACCTTCTCCAAAATTGACCACATAATTGGTCACAAAACAAGCCTCAACATATACAGAAGTATTGAAGTTGTCCCATGCATCCTATCAGATCACTATGGACTAAGGCTGATCTTCAATAACAAAATAAATAATAGAAAGCCAAATTCACTTGGAAACTGAACAACACTCTTCTCAATGATACCTTGCTCAAGAAAGGAATAAAGAAAGAAATTAAGGACTTTTTGGAGTTTAATGAAAATGAAGCCACAACATACCCAAAATTATGGGACACAATGAATGCCTTTCTAAGAGGAAAACTCATAGCTCTGAGTGCCTCCAAAAAGAAACTAGAGAGAGCACACATTAGCAGCTTGACAACATACCTAAAAGCTCTAAAACAAAAGGAAGCAGATTCACCCAAGAAGAGTAGAAGGCAGGAAATAATCAAACTCAGGGGTGAAATCAACCAAGTGGAAACAAGAAGAACTATTCAAAGAATCGACCAAACAAGGAGCTGGTTCTTTAAGAAAATCAACAAGATAAATAAACCCTTAGCCAGACTCACTAGAGGGCACAGGGAAAGCATCCTAATTAACAAAATCAGAAATGAAAAGGGAGACATAACAATAGATCCTGAAGAAATCCAAAACACCATCAGATCCTTCTACAAAAGGCTATACTCAACAAAACTGGAAACCCTGGGTGAAATGGACAAGTTTCTAGACAGATACCAGGTACCAAAATTAAATCAAAATCATGTTAATGATCTAAACAGTCCTATATCCCCTAAAGAAATAGAAGCAGTCATTAATAGTCTCCCAACCAAAAAGAGCCCAGGACCAGATGGGTTTAGTGCAGAGTTCTATCAGACCTTCAAAGAAGATCTAATCCCAGTTCTTCACAAACTATTCCACAAAATAGAAACAGAAGGTACTCTACCCAACTCATTATATGAAGCCACAATGACTCTGATACCTAAACCACAAAAAGACCCAACAAAGATAGAGAACTTCAGACCAATTTCCCTTATGAATATCGATGCAAAAATCCTCAATAAAGTTCTTGCTAACTGAATCCAAGAACACATCAAAACAATCATCCATCCTGACCAAGTAGGTTTCATCCCAGGGATGCAGGGATGGTTCAATATATGGAACCCCATCAACTTAATCCAGTATATAAACAAACTCAAAGACAAAAAACACATGATCATCTCGTTAAATGCTGAGAAAGCATTTGACAAAATCCAACACCCATTCATGATAAAAGTCTTGGAAAGATCAGGAATACAAGGCCCATACCTAAACATGATAAAAGCAATCTACAGCAAACCAGTAGCCAACATCAAAGTAAATGGTGAGAAGCTGGTAGCAATCCCACTAAAATCAGGGGCTAAACAAGGCTGTCCACTCTCTCCCTACCTATTTAACATTGTACTTTAAGTCCTAGCCAGAGCAATTAGACAACAAAAGGAGATCAAGGGGATACAAATTGGAAAGGAAGAAGTCAAAATATCACTTTTTGCAGATGATATGATAGTATATGTAAGTGACCCTAAAAAATTCCACCAGAGAACTCCTAAGCCTGATAAACAGCTTCAGTGAAGTAGCTGGATATAAAATTAACTCAAACAAGTCAATGGCCTTTCTGTACACAAAGGATAAACAGGCTGAGAAAGAAATTAGGGAAACAACACCCTTCTCAATAGTCAAAAATAATATAAAGTACCTTGGCGTGACTCTAACTAAGGAAGTGAAAGATCTGTATGATAAGAACTTCAAGTCTCTGAAGAAAGAAATTAAAGAAGATCTCAGAAGATGGAAAGATCTCCCATGCTCATGGATTGGCAGGATCAATATAGTAAAAATGTCTATCTTGCCAAAAGCAATCTACAGATTCAATGCAATCTCCATCAAAATTCCAACTCAATTCTTCATCGAATTAGAAAGGGCAATTGGCAGATTCATCTGGAATAACAAAAAACCTAGGATAGCAAAAACTCTTCTCAAGGAAAAAAGAAACTCTGGTGGAATCACCATGCCTGAACTAAAGCTGTACTACACAGCAATTGTGATAAAAACTGCATGATACTGGTATAGTGACAGACAAGTAGACCAATGGAACAGACCTGAAGACTCAGAGATGAACCCACACACCTATGATCACTTGATCTTTGACAGGGGAGATAAAACCATCCAGTGGAAAAAAGACAGCATTTTCAACAAATGGTGCTGGCACAACTGGCAGTTATCATGTAGAAGAATTCGAATTGATCCATTTTATCTCCTTGTACTAAGGTCAAATCTAAGTGTATTGAGGAACTCCACATAAAACCAGAGACACTGAAACTTATAGAGGAGAAAGTAGGGAAAAGCCTCGAAGATATGGGTACAGGGGAAAAATTCCTAAATAGAACAGCAATGGCTTGTGCTGTAAGATCGAGAATCGATAAATGGGACCTCATAAAATTGCAAAGCTTCTGCAAGGCAAAAGACACTGTCAATAAGACAAAAAGACCAACAGCAGATTGGTAAAGAATCTTTACCTATCCCAAATCAGATAGGGGACTAATATCCAATATATATAAAGAATTCAAGAAGGTGGACTCCAGAAAATCAAATAACCCCATTAAAAATGGGGCTCAGAGCTGAACAAAGAATTCTCACCTTAGGAATACCGAATGGCAGAGAAGCACCTGAAAAAATGTTCAACATCCTTAATCATCAGGGAAATGCAAATCAAAACAACCCTGAGATTCCACTTCACTCCAGTCAGAATGGCTAAGATCAAATATTCAGGTGACAGTAGATGCTGGCGAGGATGTGGAGAAATAGGAACACTCCTCCATTGTTGGTGGGATTGCAAGCTTGTACAACCACTCTGGAAATCAGTCTGGCGGTTCCTCAGAAAATTGGACATAGTACTACCGGAGGATCCCGCAATACCTTTCCTGGGCATATATCCAGAAGATTTCCCAACCGGTAAGAAAGACACATGCTCCACTATGTTCATAGCAGCCTTATTTATAATAGCCAGAAGCTGGAAAGAACCCAGATGCCCCTCAACAGAGGAATGGATACAGAAAATGTGGTACATTTACACAATGGAGTACTACTCAGCTATTAAAAAAGAATGAATTTATGAAATTCCTAGCCAAATGGATGGACCTGGAGGGCATCATCCTGAGTGAGGTAACCCAATCACAAAGGAACTCACACAATATGTACTCACTGAGAATTGGATCTTAGCCTAGAAACTTAGGATTCCCAAGATATAAGATACAATTTGCTAAACACATGAAACTCAAGAAGAACGAAGACCAAAGGGTGGACACTTTGCCCCTTCTTAGAAATGGGAACAAAACACCCATGGAAGGAGTTACAGAGACAAAATTTGGAGCTGTGACGAAATGATGGACCATCTAGTGATTGTCATATCCAGGGATCCATCCCATGATCAGCTTCCAAACGCTGACACCATTGCAAACACTAGCAAGATTTTGTTGAAAGGACCCAGATATAGCTGTCTCTTGTGAGACTATGCCGGGGCCTAGCAAACACAGAAGTGGATGCTCACAGTCAGCTAGTGGATGGGTCACACAGCCCCCAATGGAGGAGCTAGAGAAAGTACCCAAGGAGCTAAAGGGAACTGCAACCCTATACGTGGAACAAAAATATGAACTAACCAGTACCCCGGAATTCTTGTCTCTAGCTGCATATGTATCAAAAGATGGCCTAGTCAGCCATCACTGCAAAGAGAGGCTCATTGGACTTGCAAACTTTATATGCCCCAGTACAGGGGAAAGCCAGGGCCAAAAAGGGGGAGTGGGTGGGTAGGGGATTGTGGCGGTGGGTATGGGGGACTTTGGGATAGCATTGGAAATGTAAAGAGGAAAATACCTAATAAAAAAAGGATATTATTCTATTTATCTTGTTATATAAACCACATAGAAGTTAACAGAAAATTAACAGAATTTTAAAAGCCACTTGTGAAGACCCTGATAGGTTTTGAAGGTAAAGTATTGAAAAGTATATTAAGGTTCGTCAGAAAAGCAAAATAGATTAATAAAAATATGTGTCAGGTAGGTATGTAAATAGAATGATAGAGGGACATTTACTTATTTTTTAACATTTGACAGTTTTTACTGTATTTAATATATTTTCACAATATTCACACACATTTTCTCATTTCCCTTCCTCTTCCACTGAAAATCTTTCTCCCAAGAAGTCTTCTTTCAACTTTCATGTCTTTTTTCCTGTTTATGACTCACTGCATTTGACTACTGCGTCTTGTATGCTCCCACGTTGGAGGTTAATTACTAAAGAATAGGCTATATTTTGGTGAGCATGTCACTAAAGAAAATGACATTCCCTTGTACCAGCAATCATTAACTGCCAACAGTACCTCAAGAAAACAACTCATATGCCACCTCCTCCCCACAACCCATGATGAAATGTTGACAGACCCAATTTCATGGATGTGTTGTGTAATTTACCACTCCCGCAGTGAGGTCATGTACATGTAATGTCTATGAGACATTAATTGTGACACATCACCTTATTCTCCCGTTCTTACATTTTTACGGCACCCTCTTCCGCAAGCCCAGAGCCTTGGAACTGGGCATATCATCTCACACTTAAGAACATACACTCTGCCCTTATTCACTGTGGGCACTTTAGTCAGCTATGAACTTCTGCTCTAACAACTCTCAAGTGTAAGAAGCTTTTCCATCAAGGGCTGGGAGAAGCACTAGTCATAAATACAGAACAGATATTAGAAGGTAGTTTAGCACATCCATTTCCCAAAATAATAGTAGTGGGTTCCTCTTTAAAGCCCATGGTGCCCCCAGATGAGGTTTACAACAGTAGATATGAATTCACCTCTGTGGAGCAAGCCTGAAAACCAACCAGAGAGAAGTTGGTTTCCCTAGGGAGATGTTGTCCCTGAGATGCAGACAACTGTCCCTTATTAGTAGAAGCTGTTCAGTTATTGGGAAGTCCCCAGTTCCCCTAGGGTCTGGGACCTTGAATTCAGTTTCTCCCTATGATTAAATGGAGTCTGAAAATGAAATGGTAATACTTAGAATTAAAGTTTCTTTTGCTTGTCCAGCATTTAGGAATAAAATCCCTGGCTTTGCTTGTGCTGTACCACTGAACAAGACTGAAAGCCCATTAGAGGATATTTGTTTACTTTGTTTGAATTTTAGTGATGAGAATTTATTGTCCAGGCTGGACTTCTAGACTCAAGTTATTAAGATTCAGGATAAGGTAGAACTCTGGGAATATTCCACAATGTATGGTTATTTGAAAGAATATTTACTATGAGAAGTAAGTCATTATTGTGAAGAATGAGTTGTTCCAGGTTTGTAGCAAACTAGTGAAATGGGAAAAGCAGTTGATATACTACAAGGGAAATTCTGAAGACTAAAGAACACTCTGATGTCTGAGAGCAGGAGACTGGATACTCTGAAGACTTACAGACAAGTGTCTCTGATGACTGAGAGCAGAAGAAAATGGATACACTCTGTCTCTCTGTGTCTCATCTCTCTCTCTCTCTTTCTCTTAGACAGAGATGAGAGACAGATAGAAGGAGACTGAAAGAGAGAACAAGAGAGGGAGGGAGAGATCCCCGCCCCCTCTGCCCTTTGTGTTTTAGTCAGGTTCCTCACAGATTGGAAGCTGACCACTTACTTTAGTGAGTTTGAGTTTTAACTCAGGCTGCTAGTTTAAATAGTAATCTCTTTCACAAGACTTATCTTTCTCATAGACACACTCAGATGTAATATTTATTATCTATAAAGGAATTCCTTAGGATATCTTAGTTGAAAAAAATAAAATTAACATGACAAGATGAGAGGAGATGTGAGATAAAAAATAATAAAAGATATGTATGTATATATATGGTGCTGAAGAAGATCCATGGATCATTACAAATGCTGATCATTTTCTGAGTAGGAATTTGACTGATTTCTACTTTTTCTTTGTGTCATTAAACAGGTTTTTTGCAGTGTGTGTTTGTGTCTCTCTTTTATGTATATGCATATATATTTTAGGCATAATCAGGAGAACCCACAGCTGTTTATATAGAGATGGGAAGAACAACAAACCTCAGCAAATAATACTGATGAGAAGTCTTGATGCCATTGAACCTTAAACATCACATAAAGAAGAACTCATTATCATTAAGTGTCATTTGTAGCTGAACTTGTGCGCATCATTCTGCAGAGGAAGATAAGTTGCTTAAATTTACAAAAGCCTGCAATTCATGGATATGGCTTTTTTCCTGCATTACTCTCTGGTAATATACTAGCAAATACATGCCTCGATATTTGAGCAGACTGAAACACATGTACACACACACACACACACTCACACTCACACACACAGACACGCATATACTCTTAGCAAATACATATGCTCACTTGAGAACATAATGGTAGATGGTGTAACACAAAGTTATTAGTTATTTATATTTCTAATTAATATTGCCTCTAAATTTATTTCTTTCCACACTATAACAAAACAAACTTTCTATTGACTTGAGACATGAATATTAACCCATTTTCTGAGCTCTGTAAATTTTTATTGATATTTTCCCTGATCTTTGTACTTAGGTTCTTTAGATTTGTGTGAAGTCTAAAATCTACACTAAGATATTCTACCCCATTACTCATTTCCAAACTTTGTCCTCTAATATTTTCATTTTATAAAAGCTATACTCAGTGGCTAGCTCCTGAATAAAACCTTATTCTTCCTCCCTCAGCAGCCATTGACTGTAGTTCTCCATCTATGACTGGAGCTTGTGAACTTTCTCCTATACCCACTGGCATGTCCACTGGTCATCATATAAGACACTATGAGCAACCATAAGCAGCTATTGTTGAGACTGCATAGGCGCAACATTTGGTCATGTCTAGAAGACACTATCTTGGGGTAAATATCCTGGTCTTCTGGATCTTACACACTTTCTGTCTCCTCTTCAGTGATTAATGTTTGCTAAGAATAGGTATAAATTTTTATGGTACATATAACAGTTCAGTCTAGGAGTGCTACACTCACTAATTCTCTGGGCTTAATGTCTTTAGCAATAAGACAAATGCAAATTAAAACTATGTTAATTTTTTTATTTTTCCCCAGTCAAAAGCCTGAGTATAAGAAGTCAATTGACAAAATCGTGCTGGTGATGGTATAGGAAAGTGGGAGCCATTGCTCACTGTTGGTGGGATCACAATCTAATATAGCCATTATGGAAATCAACATGGAGAATTCTCAAAAAACTAAAAGCAGATCTACCATATGACCCAGATACCCAAATCCTCAGTCTTCACTCCAAGGATTAAATATTATACTACAGAGATACATGGTTCAATGATGTCCATGGTCACTAAGTTCTACTTAGGCCAATGCAGTTGTGGACCAAGAAAGTCTGGCTACTGCTCACACTGGTAGCAGAACTTGGCCTCATTCCCACAATACTGGTTTTGCGGGTATAAAGAATGTGCAGTTAGTACATTTATGGCTGCTTGTACACAGTGTTTTCAATGAAAATCTAAGAAGAGTGGAAATCATAATAATAAAGACTACACTACAGGCTTATGTATAAAACAATGGAGGTGAGGAACAAGCTGTAGTGGAGAAGCCCCAGAATGCTGGCAAGTTTAAGAATGTGGAAGGACATTAGAGGAGAGATGCAGGGTGTAAAACAAAGGTTTGTGACTTGCAGACAGCAAGGCATTAGAGTTTCTGGACCTATGGAAGCATATCATGTCAACATGTGCCATGGATATGCCATGAAGCTATAGAAATTAATGTTTGTCTTGGTTTTGTCTCATCCTCCATTCTGTTTCCCTTTGGAACAGGAATGTTCATTTTATTTCCATTAGCTTTGAAAATTCAACCTGATTCTTTTTACAAGAGACTCTACTAGTCAGTCTATTTTTCTTCTGAAAAGAGACTTTGGACTTTCATTTTTAAACAACCCTAATGCTGCACTGAAAAGCTTTTTTGATATTTGGAAATAAATATATTTTGGATCATATACATTGGATGGACAGGAACCTGGGAGGCAGGGCAGAATATTATGATTGGAGTATTAACTTTCTCTTATAAACTCATGTGCTGATGGTTTTGTTGCAAAGCAGCAACAATGTGTTGATGATGCCATTTTGTAAGGCATGGGAAGCATTAATTCGTGCAGCTCAGTTGGAAAGAATAAGTTGCTAAGGATGTTTTGTTTTGTTTTTTTTTGTTTTGTTTTGTTTTGTTTTGTTTTGTTTTGTTTTGTTTTGTTTTGTTTTGTTTTGTTCTGTTCTGTTTCAAGACAGGGTTTCTCTCTATAACCCTGGCTGTCCTGGAACTCACTTTGTAGAGCAGGCTGGCCTCCAACTCAAAAATCCGCCTGCCTCTGCCTCCCGAGTGCTGGGATTAAAGGCATGCGCCACCACGCCAGGCGTACTTTTTTTTTTTTTAATTATCTTTAATCTGTTTTTACAATCCAGTCATTAGTTCCATCTTGGTCCTCCCTCCGATTTTCCTTATCCCATTTTTTCTTCCCCATGTCCAAGAGCATGTCCTCACTCCACCACGCCAGGCCTCCCCACTCCCCGTGGCCTCGAGTCTCTTGAGAGTTAGGTGCAGTTAGGTGTGTCTTCTCTCACTGAGGCTAGACCATGCAGTCCCGTGTTGTATATGTGTCAGGGACCTTGTATTCCTAGGTATTTTCTTGTAAACCTCAGCTTCCCGGATGTGGGTATTTCCTGCACTGAGCCTTTGACCATGATATTCGGTCTCTTCAGAACTCACACTGAACACAAAGTGAAGCATCAGAAACAGACCAAGACATTAACCTTGGCGTTACGACTGTGTCTCAAATGAAAGGCTTCATTTAGGGGGTAGTCAGTCAATCACAGTGATCTGAAGGCCTTAGTTTAAAAACAAAAACAAAAGGAAAAAATCCCATCTTGCACAAAATTAGCATTTATATAAAGCAAAGCACATTGAGCTAATTGTTTTTTTTTCTTTCTTTCCACTTTGAGTCAGCAAATGAATGAAGCTTAATAAGGATCCTCATGTGTAAGGACTATAAATAACACATTTCTATGATGATACATATTTTCTTCCGGATTAATTTAAATGTCAACAAATTTGTGCATATATACAAATAAATTGACTCGGATTTAACAGATTTAGCTTGGAAGACATCAGACCAAATTTACTAGGTTCATTAACTTAGGGAATTAAATTTCAGAAATCTGTATTTCCTAGTAATAGATTCCAGGAGTAATATTTAGCAGCCTATCTAATGTGTGCTTCTTATCAAGCAAATTGACATCAGTGATCAGAGTAAGCAAATAATATGGGTGATATTTTTTTCCAGACTCACCAAATGTTTGCAATCTAACATTTCAGCAACAGTAGTACCCTACTGCCTATGAGCACTCTGGACCTTCAGTCTCAGAGTTTTAAACAGTTATCCAGTTAGACATTACTATTCTTGATTCAACTGCAGCATCTGGAGTCACTGGCTAGCTGCTGAATTGCATTACTTACCACAAATGTTTAAATATATACATAATATCAGTTTATTAGATAAGGACACATAAAAATCTTTGGGTGTTTTCCTTTAGATGTCTAACTTGTGACAGAGGCAATAACTGCCAGGAAATGATTCAGTGGTATATTTTCTTGATGTACAGTAAAATAATTCTAAAATATGAAGTGATAGACAATTCAAAGTTCTAGTCAAGACATGAAAATGTGTGTTGATGGTAATGACAAGGGCACAAGATTATTATAATACCTGGAAAGCACCAACGTTGAAGGTAGCAGTGCCTCAGTGTTGTGCATGGGCCTGCTGCTGTTTGCATTTTAATGTTAATTCTGCTCTTCTGTGAGGGGTTGCTAATGAGGAGTGAGTCTTGTTTTCAGGTGACTTCTTATAAACCATCCCCTAATGAATAAAGGAGCCAATCCCTGGGTGAGTAGTAGGGATTTCTGGGATGGATAGGGGAAGAGAGGAGACAGGAGAGAGAGAGGCCCCTTTTGGGACCATGATAGTGTGAGGTCAAGATGTAGCTACTAGGGTCTCCTGGCTTATAGCAAATCTGCTAGGATTTGCCACTTGAGGATTTAGATTTAATATGGCTTACTAGATTAGGATTCTAGTTATTGCATCCAGAAATTGAATTACCAGTGTTTCTGAACTAAGTTTGTGTCATGTTTTTCTTCACATGGTGGCTCGATTGAGTTCCAGAGAAACAGGTATGACCGCAAAGCATGGGTTTGCCAGATGTGCACCACAAAGGCTGTGGGGGTTTTGAAGCATGGGTAGCTACCCACCAGTGGGAACTTAGTGAGCTGGGTGGAGAGATTTTGGAGCTCTGAGTCAGAGAGTCTCCATGAGATAAGAACAGGACAGTTGGAGCCATGTGGCCCACCGGTGTCCGGTGTAGTACAGAAACTTGCTGTTCTTTTTTTAATATATTTCGCAGCACCTCAGTTGTCATTTCTTCAGAGGAAGCTGTTGGCTGGGCTGAGAAGTGCAGTCCAGAGTGCGGCCTGGATGGTTGTAAGAAGCCATTCTGATTTTAACTTTGTGGTGACTTTCTCTTTCCTTGGTTAGTCATCGCTGCTTGGTAAAATTGCTAATCTGTACTGACAACTTGGTCTTGATTTTCATGAATTATGACTTATTCAATATATTTCAGGCAATAAGTACTCTGAAGACAATGTAGACTTTAAAGTTCTAACTATCTAGCTAATCACACATTACAATGTGAGTCTAGTAAGTGCAATGTGTTGAGCGGAATGTTTAGGCGTCCATGATTCCAAAACTTCTTCATCCAAGAGACAGGGATTTGTGATTTCAGAGAGAATCTTAATCAGTTCCATGCTTCAACATTAAGATAAAAGTCAAGAGCTTTGAGGTGTGCTTTTCAGTTGCTAGTATGAGGTCTCTACAATTTCTTCATAAAGGTACTTAATGCTGTGAACTTTCCTCTTAGCACTGTTTTCCTTGTGTCCCATAAGTTTTGGGTATGTTTCTCTTTCATTTTCATTTAATTCTAGAAAGTCTTGGATTTCTTTATTTCTTTTTTTTCACTGGCACAGTGGTCATTAAGTAGAGAGTTGTTTAGTTTCTGAGATTATAGACTTTCTGCTGTTTCTTTTGTTATCAAAGTCCAGCTTTAATCCATGGTGGTGTGATAAAATACAAAGTGTTATTTCAATTTTTGTATCTTTGAGGCTTTCTTTGTGACCAACTATGTGGTCAGTTTTAGAGAAAGTTCTGCTGAGAAGAACATATATTCTTTTGTGTTTGGGTGAAGTGTCCTGTAGGTATATCTGTTAGGTCTATTTGATCCATAGCATCTACTGGTTTGTTTCATTAATTCTCTGTTTAGTTTCTGTCTGGATGACATCCATTGGCAACAGTGGATATTGAAGCCTCATTTGTGTCCATTTTGATGTGTGGCTTACGCTATACTAATGTTTCCTTTATGAATGTGGATGCCCTTTTGTTTGGGACGTAGACGTTCAGAATTGAGATGTCACCTTGGTTGATTTTTTTCTTGTGATGAGTATGAAGTGTCCTCCCCTATCACTTGATTAATTTTGTTTGAAAGTTTATTCCATTAGATAATAGAATGAATAGTCAGCTTATTTCTTGGATCTGTTTACTTAGAAAACCCTTTTTCAGTCCTTTTTTCTGAGAAAATGTCTATCTTTGTTGGTGAATTGTGTTTTTTTGTATGCAGCAGAATAATGAATCCTAGTTTCACATTCATTCTGTTAGCCTGTATTTTATTGATGTTGAAAATATTAATGACTACCAATGATTAACCCTTATTATTTTCATGTTGGTGATGGCAGTGTGTGTGTGTTTGGGGGGGGTGCTTCTCTTCCTTTGCTTTTTTTCTGGTGTGAAGTTTTTTATTTCCTGTGTTTTCTTGGGTATACTTACTCTTCTGGGGTGGGAGTTGTTTTTCCTACTATCTTCTGTAGAGCTGTATTTTGGGGTAGATATTGTTTAAATTTTGTTTTCTCATAGAATATCTTGTTTTCTGTCTATGGTGATAGTAGTCTGGGGTAACATTGGTGGTCTCTTAGAATCTGCAAAATATCTAAATATCTGTCCAGGTCCCTTTGGATTTTAGAGTCTCTGTCAAAAATTCTGGTGTAATTCTGATAGGTCTGCCTTTATATGTTACTTGGTCTTTTTTCCTTGAAGATTTTAATACCCTTTGTTGTTCTATAGATTCAGTGTTTTATTTTGTGGTGGGAGGACTTTCTTTTCTGGTCCAATGTATTCGGTGTTCTTTAAACTTCTTGTATATTTATAGGAATATCCTACTATAAGTTGGGGGAATTTTTATTCTATGATATTGTTGAAAATATTCTCTAGGCCTTGAGGCTGGGAATCTTCTCCTTTTTCCATTCCTATTATTCTTAGGTTAGGTCTTCTCATACTGCCCAAGAGTTCTTGCATGGTTTTCACCAGAACCTCTTTTTAGATTTAACATTTTATTTGATTGACATGTCAACTTCTTCAATTGTATCAGCTACAACTGAGATTCTCTCTTCCATCTCTTGCATTCTGTTGGTGATGCTCACATCTGTAGTTCCTGTTCTCTTTGCTCTGTTTTTCCTTTCCAAGATTCCCTCAGTTTGTTAAATTTTTTTCATTGCTTCTTTCTCCATTGTTAGGTCTCAAACACCTTTATCCATTTCCTTCACCTATTTGATTCTCTTTCTTTCTTTCTCTCTCTCTCTCTCTCTTTCTTTCTTTCTTTCTTTCTCTCTTCTTAATGTTAATCAAATACTTTTTGCTGAATTTTTTTATTTAAGTTTTATTGCATTATGATGAAAAAAGGTACATAATTTCAATTTATCTGAATTTGTTAACATTTAAAAACATATTTTGGGTAAATGGACTTATTCTTCTTTTGCCTTTGTACCCCAAATCCTCCCAGAGATACCCCATCTTCAATACCTGCCATACCTTTCAGTTTTTTATCATATTCTTTAAAATTTATAAAATATTATAATAAAAATGAGTATTATAAAAATTGTTTGATATAAAACAATCAATTAGACAGTCTTATATAGATGCTTGCCTACAGCAATACTGAAATTACATACATTTTTCTCAATATAAATTTTAAATAACTCCAAATATATTAACAGTATAATTTAAAATAATATATCACTATTAGTTTTTTTAATGAACATAAATAGATAAAGTCTTTTTGTTTGTTTGTTTTGTTTTGTTTTGTTTTTAGAATATCTTAAAATCTTGGTTCTTACTGTGGTACAAACTCAAAATAAAAACTTTTTTTTCTTTTACATTGGAGTGCATTGTAATAATGCTGTACTTCAATGTCTCTCACATCACCAAAGGATTTTACCTCCATTGTAGCTAAGCTAAGAGTTGACAGTTCTGTTGCTCTAAGGAATGAATTGTAGGCATGATTTTTGGATACAGATTTCCTGCTATGGTCAAAGCTTTTTGACTTGAGTGATTGTCTTCATTCTCAGCCCACAGGGAACAGGTCACATTCATTTAAGAAATGGTGTGAGTATTGAGATGGTCTATTCATGAAGTCATTCATCAACTGTTTCAATGTAGAATGGTTCTGCTTAGAGGGTGGCACAGACATTAGGTGGGGGTAAGACTCTGCTTCCTTGGCTGTGATGATGTTGAAAAGTATTCATCTCAGAATAAGAATAACTTATAAAATCCTCTTCTTCAAAATTGGTACAATAATTATAAATATCAAGCAAAGCATTCAGTATCACTCTTTGCTGTTCTCTTACAAGCCACCTCCCAAATTAATTGTCTATGTTTCTTTTGGCTGTGTAAATAATTTTGAAATAAGTAAACTGTTCTGAAAACCATAGTATAGTGTAAAAACATAAAATAAACAATCCTACTAATAGAGAGGCTGAGATAGGAGAAGCATGATTCCAAGACCATTATGTGTTCCACAGCAAGACACTGTCACGTACAAACAAGTAGAAAGTGTTTATGAATTGTACAATATTGAACCTATTTCTCCAATTACCAAATTAGAGAGACCACTGGATGACAGCCAACAAATTTCTAATTTCTCATATTTTTGAATTTCAATCGATTAGGATATGTTGGCAATAGTAATCTTCATATTTAGATATTAAGGAAAGGTGATTGTTATTTCCTGTTATTTTTGTTGTTAGAGGTGGAATTATGTTTGTATGGGTTTGTTGAAAGATTACTTTCTTGCTTCTTCTAGGGTGTAGATTGACATTAGTGTTTTCCATCTATTACCCTTTATAGGGCTGGATTTGTGGAAAGATATTGTGTAAAATTGGTTTTGTTACACCATAGCCTGTTTTCTCCGTCTATGGTAATTGAGAGTTTTGCCTGGGCTGGCATTTGTGTTCTCTTAGGGTCTGTATGAACTTAGGATCTTCTAACTTTCATTGTCTCTGGTAAGAGGTCTGGTGTAATTCTGATAGGTCTGCCTTTATATGTTACTTGTAATTTTTCCCTTACTGCTTTTAAAATTCTTTTTTTGTTTAGTGCATTTGGTGTTTTGATTATTATGTGACAAGAGAAATTTCTTTTCTGGTCCAACCTATTTGGAGTTCTTTAGGCTTCTTGTAGGTTAATGGGCATCTCTTTATTTAGGTTAGGGAAGTTTTCTTCTATAATTTTGTTGAAGATATTTACTGGCCCTTTAAGTTGGAAATCTTTACTCTCTTCTATACCTATTATCCTTAGGTTTTGTCTTCTTGTTGTGTTTTGGATTTTCTGGATGTTTTAGGCTAGGAGCTTTTTGCTTTTTGTGTTTTTTTTCACTGTTGTATCAATGTTTTCTACATTATCTTCTGCACCTGATATTATCTCTTCTATCTCTTGTATTCTGTTGGTGATGCTTGCATCTTCGACTCCTGATCTCTTTGCTAGGTTTTCTAACTCCAGAGTTTCTCCCTTCGTGACTTTTTTAATTGTTTCTAGTTCTATTTTTAGATCCTGGATGGTTTTGTTCCTTTCCTTCTCCTGTTTGTGTTTTCCCATAATTCTTTAAGGGATTTTTGTGTTTCCTCTCTAAGGGCTTCTAGCTGTTTACCTTTGCTTTCTTGTATTTCTTTAAGGGAGTTATTTATGTCCTTCTTAAGGTCCTCTATCATCATCATGAGAAGTGATTTTAGATCTGAATCTTGCTTTTTCTGGTGTGTTGGGGTATCCAGGACTTGCTATGGTGGGAGAATTGGGTTCTGATGATGCCAAGTAACCTTGGTTTTGGTTGCTTATGTTCTTATGCTTGTCTCCTAACATCTGGTAATCTCTAGTGCTACCTGTCCTCGATATATCTGACTGGGGCCTGTCCTTCCTGTGATACTGGTTGTGTAAGAACTCTTCAGAGTCAAGCTGTCTCTATGGTCCTGTGATTCTGGGATCCTGTGATCCTGAGATCCTGGGTGTGTCCAAGCTTCCGGGAGTCAAGCTGCCTCTGGGAACCTGAGATCCTGGTGTGACCAAGGTCCTGGGATCCTGAGATACTATGATCCTGGGCATGTTAGAGCGCCTGGAAGTGGAGCTGCCTCTGGGTGTTGACAGACTGTGAGGAACCTGAACCACATGGTGGAGTTCCTGAGTTCCTGGGTAGCACTGGTCCCAATTAATCCAAGTGTTGGGAAAAATGTTGTGTCTTTTCTATATTTATTTAAGAGATTTATTCATTTCCTCTTTAAAGGCCTCTATCATATTCTTGTGCTTCGACTGTGATAGGATATACAGAGCTTGCTATAGCAGGATAGCTGGACTGCGGTGGTGCCATATTTCCCTGTCTTTTAGTTGTGTTCTTTAGCTGACCTTTAGCTATCTGGTTGTTACTGGTGTTAGCTGGACATTGCTGATGCTGATAGGACTCCTCAGGGTGAAAGGCAGAGCTTTGGACCGGACAGTGGAACTCAAGGGACAGCATACTGTTCATCTCTGTTGGCTGTGCTCCAGGTGAAATTGAATGTTCCTGAGACCCCACTGTAACCTGTAGGCAGGCGTACCCAGAAAGGCAGGCAGAACTGTGGGCCAGACAATGGAAGTAATGGGACAGCATGAGGATCATCATTGCTAGCTGTGCCCCAAGTAGTCCTGGCAGGCAGGGTCATTTGCTATTTTGAATTAATAGTATGTTGTTCTGGTCAGCTGGAGCTGAATAATCAGCTGTGATTAACAATATGCCAGAGCCACAAAAAAAACAAAGAAACAAAAAGAAAAAAAAAAAACAAAGCAAAAACAAAACAAAAAACAACCTTTGGTTTTTTGGGATACTCAGTGCTGGTCAGCTGAGGCTAAGAAATTAGTGGTGATTCAGACAAGATCAGCATTGTTGAGATGAATCTTCTGAGAAGTGTTTCCTCAGGATCAGAACAAAGATGCTATGTTTCAGAGGTGGTCAAGGTTATACCTCATGCTGGAAGCCTAACTTGATGGTTTAAGAGTTACCCGGATGATACTGGTTTTGAAGCATGAAGGGGTCATAGAAAGCAGCTGACCGTTGGCTGTGATAGTAAAAAAAAAAAAAAAAAAAAAAAGGCTATTGGTGAAAGTGTACCCTCAGTGGCTGCTGAAGGCTAAGGATTGAAGGAGCAAAGAAGTTGAGGTTTGGCACCACAAAGAGAGCCTATGAGAAGCTATTGGTGAATGTGCCACCTAGTTGCAGCAAAAAACCCCAGTGTATTGGAGGTAACAGTACCATGAGGTGATAAACAAGAATAGCAGCAGCAGTAGAGTAGACACAGCCAGAGTCTAGGATGCTACAGAAGGCAGAAGTGGAGAAGTGACACAAACTCTTTTGAGGAGTCCAGAAGGTCATATGCAAATCCCAGACATTGTTGAGATTGTGATAGACTATAGGGACTTTTGAAGGAAGACTAAATGTGTTTTACATTATGTTATGGCTCCAAGTCTATGGGAGCCAAGGAGTGAATGTAGTGGTTTGAATAGGTTTGACCCCTATAGATTCATGTGTTTGAATGCTTAGCCATAGGGGTTGTCACTATTAGGATGCGTGACCTTGTTGGAAGAAGTGTGTCACTGTGTACATGGGCTTTGAGGCCTCCTATACTCAGACTCTGCCCAGTACAGAAGAGAGTCTCCTCCTGGCTGAACGTCAGATCAAGACGTAGATTTCTGAGCTCCTTCTCTAGCATCATTTCTGTGTGAAGGCTGCCATGCTTCCTGACAGAGTGAACCTCTGAAACTGTAAGTCAGTCTGAATTAAATGTTTTCATTTATTAGAGTTATCTTGGTCATAGTGTCTGTTCACAGCAGTAAGACACTAACTAAGGCAGCGTTTTTGGCATCTTTATCATATATTAAATGACTGAATTTACATGTGGTCATGTTTAGATCTTTAATTTTGGTACATTTCTAGAGGAATTTTAATCTAGCAACATGGCTTATATATATATGCTTTGGCTAAGGATTGAAAGAGCAAAGAAGTTGAATACAGACATATCTTTAGTCCTATGAGACAGAAGAAAACAGATCTCTGCATTCAAAGTCAGCCTGATAGAAAACAAGTTTCAGGTAAAGAAAATTTAGGCGTGGTAGTATACACCTTTTTTAATCCCAGAAGCAGAGGTATGAGTTCTGCTAAATTTGGTTGAGTCAGTGCGTTGAGAGGCAATGCAGTGGAGTGGAGTTGGTACAGTTCAGTTTGTGGAGTTCAGAGGCAGTTTTTACAGGAACAGCTTTAGAGACAGGTTGCAGAGAGAACTAGACACAGGTAAAGACAGAACAAGCCAGAGAATGAGTAGGTGCCAGAAGATTAGAACAGATTTCCAAAATCAGTTTGAGGCCAAGTAGAGCAATTCAGTGAAAAGATGAGAGAAGTCAGATTGAATCAATCAGCTTGGAGAGGAGTTTGGACCAGAACAGCTGAGTTGAACCAGACAGCCAACCTATAGAAAGAACTAGAAAGAATGAGCTTAGTCAGCAGTAAGCCCATGAGACAACAATTACATCAGGCTAATAAAAGTTACTTTCACATCCATTGTTCTAAATACCTCTTTTTTGCCAATACCATGTTGTTTGTTTGTTCATTTGTTTGTTCATTTGTTTGTTTTATTGTTTTTATTACCTGCTCTGTACTATACCTTTAGATCTGGAATGGTAATATCCCCAGGATTGGTATTTCTGCTCAGTACTGTTCCAGTTGTTTGGGGTGTTTTATGGTTCCCTGTGAATTTTAGGATTTGTTTGTTTGTTTGTGTTTGTTTTCTATTTCTGTAGGGACCCAGAGAGTTTGCTCTCTAAACATTTTTTTTGTTTTGAGTATATTCTGTATTTGCTTTTCAATGAAACTTTGAAAAAAAAAAAAGGAGTAAACTGGTGTTTGACTAAGAGAACTTCAGAGTGCACTGAAACTCAAAGGAAATTTTACTCCTGCTGATGACCAAAGTCATGCAGTAGGAGAGCCTCCATCTGGCAGTAATGAGCCAACACAGATAGGCCTGCTGTGCTCATATGAGCTGGAAGCTGCCTGTGGGAAGCATGCCTCCTGAAAATACTCCAGGAAATTCCAAGGAGACTGGAAAGAATTGAAGTCAACATACTGTCTGCATCAGGATATCTGAATAGTACATTTTTATAGCAGCAACTATACTAATTATGTTTGGATAATATTCTAACTTCATTTACTTCTCCATCAGTCTCCAGTGTAGTAGATATCTTAAAAAAAAAAAAAAAAAACCAAACCTAATGAAACTCCAAAGTTTCTGCAAGGCAAAAGACACCATAAATAAGACAAAAAGACCGCCAACAGATTGGGAAAGGATCTTTACCTATCCTAAATCAGATAGGGGACCAATATCCAACATATATAAAGAATTCAAGAAGGTGGACTTCAGAAAATCAAATAATCCCATTAAAAAATGGGACTCAGAACTGAACAAAGAATTCTCACCTGAGGAATACCGAATGGCTGAGAAGCACCTGAAAAAATGTTCAACATCCTTAATCATCAGGGAAATGCAAATCAAAACAACCCTGAGATTACACCTCACACCAGTCAGAATGGCTAAGATCAAAAATTCAGGTGACAGCAGATGCTGGCGTGGATGTGGAGAAAGAGGAACACTCCTCCATTGTTGGTGGGATTGCAAGCTTGTACAACCACTCTGGAAATCAGTCTGGCGGTTCCTCAGAAAATTGGACATAGTACTACCGGAGGATCCAGCAATACCTCTCCTGGGCATATATCCAGAAGATGCCCCAACTGGTAAGAAGGACACATGCTCCACTATGTTCATAGCAGCATTATTTATAATAGCCAGAAGCTGGAAAGAACCCAGATGCCCCTCAACAGAGGAATGGATACAGAAAATGTGGTACATCTACACAATGGAGTACTACTCAGCTATTAAAAAGAATGAATTTATGAAATTCCTAGGCAAATGGATGGACCTGGAGGGCATCATCCTGAGTGAGGTAACACATTCACAAAGAAACTCACACAATATGTACTCACTGATAAATGGATATTAGCCCAAAACCTAGGATACCCAAGATATAAGATACAATTTCCTAAACACATGGAACTCAAGAAAAATGAAGACTGAATTGTGGACACTATGCCCCTCCTTAGAATTGGGAACAAAACACCCATGGAAGGAGTTACAGAGACAAAGTTTGGAGCTGAGATGAAAGGATGGACCATGTAGAGACTGCCATATCCAGGAATCCACCCCATAATCAGCATCCAAACGCTGACACCATTGCATACACTAGCAAGATTTTATCGAAAGGACCGAGATGTAGCTGTCTCTTGTGAGACTATGCCAGGGCCTAGCAAACACAGAAGTGGATGCTCACAGTCAGCTAATGGATGGATCACAGTGCTCCCAATGGAGGAGCTAGAGAAAGTACCCAAGGAGCTAAAGGGATCTGCAACCCTATAGGTGGAACAACATTATGAACTAACCAGTACCCCGGAGCTCTTGACTCTAGCTGCATATGTATCAAAAGATGGCCTAGTCGGCCATCACTGGAAAGAGAGGCCCATTGGACACGCAAACTTTATATGCCCCAGTACAGGGGAACGCCAGGGCCAAAAAGGGGGAGTGGGTGGGTAGGGGGATGGGGGTGAGTGGGTATGGGGGACTTTTGGTATAGCATTGGAAATGTAAATGAGCTAAATACCTAATAAAAAATGGAAAAAAAAACTCTCAGGATTCCCAGGCTTTTAGATTCCCATCTATGGAACTTTTTTATTGTCCAAATCCTAATTAAGTAATAAGAATAAAGAGCTTTTCTATGTCTTTGTATAATGAAAATTAATTTCTTTATTGTTAATAATTGTTCAAAACTACCCTGTCCTATACTTAGATGACTTATAACTCACTATAGAGCACTATTAAAATATTATTTGTTGTCATAGTTATATTGGACTTTGTAGGTCATAAGGAATATTTATATTTAGCTTAAAAAAGTAGGTGAACCTGGTTACACCAACACAAACAAAAGGTGGAAGTCTCATTCTGTCAATCTACATCCTCAGGATGACTGTTTCCTAGCTTTGAAATTTAAGATTGTGGAGGGATGTTGATATCTCATTAACCTTGTAAAATTATATAATTCTTTCACAATAAATCGAATAAAGTTGGTTGTCTTTTAATAATTTGATTATCTTTTCCTTATTTATTTGTATGAATCCTTAAAAGTGAATACTTTGTTTAAAATGTGTGTTGGGAAGACTGTTTATCTGTGGAAGTTGACTTATTATAATGTTACAGTTTATTTTCATAAACAGACTATATTAATAATGTTTTCATTTTTAAATTTATAGTTCAAATATGAGGATTTTAATTAAAGACTTCTTTATCTTCTCTGGTGTCATACTTGTTTGATTGGCCCTTTCCTAAAAAATCTTAGTTAACCACCACATTTGGGTCATCAATTGCTATGAAATCAATGAGTATTATGGTATAAAGTGAAAATCAAGATACAATTTCCTGATATTTCCTGATATATTATAAAGATTATTTTTATGCCATTTAACTTAAAGCTCTTATGACAAATTAGTTAATATTTGCGTGTGTTCATGGATTTCTTAGTCTTCAGTTGATCGGTTTGTTAACTTTGAAATGACACATATGAGGCATGACTTTAAAGGGATTTACCATGAGCCTGCATGTCTGGAATATTTTTCTTCAGCCTCGCTTCCTTTTATCATTCCATAGCAACAGCATGGATTTACATTATTTTCTCCATAAAATTTAAATTGTATTTGAAAATATGTATAACAACAATCCTAAACACAATAGAATTTTACTGCCTTTATAGTGAATTATTGAATTATCTGGCAGTGAGGAATGACATATGTTACTTTAATAATTAGCCATCTGATCTCTTGGAAATGTTTGATGAGTTGAGAGAAGAGATCCTACACATCTTTTTATCAGATCTACTCAAGGCTATTTGATGTTTTCTGTGACTATATAGTATGATGTTTTAAAGAATTTATTTTTATATATGCATATGTATATGCATGCACATGTGGGTGTGCGTGCCGTCAGGTAGTAGAGCAGGGTTTCAGATCTGCTACACCTGGATTTAAAGGCAATTTTGGACTCTCTGATATGGGTTCTAACATTTGAATCTAGGTCCTATCCAAGAACAGCAGCATTCTTAAATACTAAGCTATCTGTCCAGCCCCTTAAATCTATTTTACTTATTTGTTGCTAGTGTAACATTTTGTAGTTATTATATTATATGGAATATGCATATGCAAAGGTATACATTTATAATATTTTGGCTTTATATGTGTAAAAGAATTTTAATCCAGAAACATGGAGCTCTGGTAAGGGATCACTTCCAAAGATTTAATTCAGATAGAGTTCAGAGAGGTCACACACCTTTAATTCCACTGGCTGGAATAGACACCTTTAATACCTCTCGCTAGAATATAGACATGCCCTTAGTACACACCTCATTCAGACTGGAATATAGACATGCCTTTAATACACACCTTTAATTCCAAACAATGGCATCTAATTGAAGGGCAGCCAAAGTGAGGAATCAGAGAAAGATTTGACATAATGAGTCAGAGATAGGATACACCCTACTCTCATGAGGTTAGGAAAGAGAAGCTATTGAAGAGCAGAACAGAGAAAGTGAATTCAATTCAGTTCAGTTCAGGCCAGGTCAGGTCAGGTCAGGATAGTTCATGGACTTCAGAGGCAATTTTCTAAGCAAAGCAATTCAGTCAGAAGCTGGGAGAAGCCAATTTGAATCAGACAGCTTGGAGGGGAGATTGAGGCACAGCGGTTGAACCAGCCATCCAGAGTTCAGAAAGAGCCAGAAAGAGTGAATTTGCTCAGGAATAAGTCTCAGAGGCTGAAACATTCTAGGCCTAAGTTAATAGACAGAGGCTGGAAGCTAAAGCTGTCAAGTTCCAGGCTTACAGATTAGATTGTGTGGAGGCTAAAACTTTGAGGCCTAAGCCTAGGGTTAGTAAGAAATACTCTGGGCACAGTCCAAACCATGAATTCCTAAATTTTGAAACCACTGTCATCTCATAACTTTGTCTGAGGAAATAAAAGAGAATTTACATTTACATACATGCAGTTCCAATTTTTACTTATCCATCCTAACGTTTTGGTGGATTTGCATTTCCCCAGCATCTCCTATAATTATCTTTTCTCTTCTCTTCATCCTTCCTTCTTCCTATATCCCATTTCCTATTTTTTTTTCTTTTCTTGCCTATCTAAAACTTCTAGTTCACTGCTGACACAGGTACTGCCAACTTCTACATATATACAATAGCTCAACAATATTGTGTAGCTAAGAGTATTTCTTCTCAAATTAGTTTTGAATAGTGTAGTTATTTTCCAAGTTTTATAAGGATGATTATACATTCTTTTTATATGTTGCTATGGTGAGGAAAATTATTTTAATCATGTGTTTGTACCATATATCCACCTAACTTTGATGCAAAATCTATTGATTAGTAATGTATTAACTTTCCTAGTACTTTCCTTAATTGTGAAGATTTTCTTTCTTTCTTTTTTTATTTTTTAAAATGTGTCTGTAGTTTTCTTCCCACTTTGCTTGCTGTTTTAGGATTTGCCATTTAGCATTACCACATCACGCAGCTTGACAAGAGCATGAGAACATGTTCGACTTTCTATAGTCATTGGAGTATGCATTTTTATTTATTATACCTTTTCATTGTATTTAGTATACCAGTTTTTATCATAGAGCTATAACTACACAATTCAACTAACCTGAGAATTTTAATTTACATAGAGATGTTGATGTCACTACTACCTAGATGGGCTTATTTATCTCTACCATCCTTTAACTGTTCGAACACTTTCTATTTGAACTATAGGTTATTTTTTAAATAATTTAAATTTGTGTTTATACTAGAATAGTAGGTGTACATTAACTTTCTACTCTTAGTGTTTAACCCTGTATTAAACATATGCATTAACTCAGAACAAGTAAGCATAATTATTACTTTTTATATCCATGTACTACTGGAGTTCAGATGCATTTTTAAAATTTATTTATTTTTTTATTCTTTAATTCTTTTTTTTACAGTCTAGACTTTATAACCTCATGGTCTGCCCCTGACCACTCACCATCTCATATCTCCTCCCTGCCCAGCCTTCCATCTCCAACAGGATGTCTCCACCCCTCCCCAAGCCCCATCCCAACCTCACAAAGCCTCCCTACTCTCTGGGGCCTCAAGTCTCCCCCTTGAACTCTATTCCAAATTGGGCCTTTCAATGGACCTCCTTTCTCTTACGCTCTTCTCCATTTTTTCCTCTGCAGTTCCTTCAGACAGGTCAGAAGCTTTTGACTATGGGATGGCAACCCCATCCCCTCCACTTGAAGACATGTCCCTTCACTGGAGGTGGACTCTACAAGTTCTCTGTCCCTACTGTAGAGCACTTCATCCAAGGCCCCTCCCTTTGAGTTCTGAGAGTCTCTCGCCTCCCAGGTCTTTGGTACATTCTAGAGGGTCCCCCCACCTCCTACCTCCCAAGGTTGCTGTTTTCATTATTTTTGCTGGTCCTCAGGGCTTCAGTTATGTTTTCCCCTCAGGTACATTTTTAAACACAATTTCTCAACTGTTTATCTTCTGAGTCATTGTTTCCATGTGCATGCAATGTACATGTATTTTACAATTCAGAAGACATTATTTGAGAATAACAAATACTTACATATATTTATATTCATATTTTCTTCATCTTTCCTTTTTTGTTTTATAATTTCTAGAGAGTAGCCAGCCCTCAGGTTATTTGTTGCAGTAGGACATTCCTTTTTGCTTTTAATTTTTTCTATCATAAGAAATTTCTCTATGGTTTTCTTGATTTATTCTTACTTTTAACACTTGTATTTGTTGAATTTGGAGACTGTTAACTCTCAACAATTCTCACTTATTTGCTTTGAAACATTTATTCATCTCATGTTCATTTCTGATTCTTCTAGAGAGAAGTTGGAGAGATAGTATGCTACCTGTTTATGAAAATAATACAAGCAAAAGGTACAACTGTAACTTAATGTCACTGATTAACAGAAGTCATTTGTCTCCTGAAAAGTTCTAGGAAAACATATTCAATCGGGCAATAAAATAATTATTTTTCATGATAAACCAGGATTGATCCCTAAATATGAAAAATGGTTCAACATGTACAAATGAGCTCATGTAACTTACTGCATTGATAAAGAGTTAAAAACATGATCGTATAAATGAATACAGAAATTAAAAAAAAAAGAAAAAAAGAAAAAAACGCCTTCCAGTCGGGGCCAACTCTGGGCCACCTTGGGCACGAACTCAGCAGACACTTTCATGGTCTCCAAAGGACTCTTCACCCGCAGATGCCCTAGCATGTCCAGGGTCTTAGGATCACTGGTGAGTGCAACACAACATCTGTTCCAAAACAACTGGGAGGGGCTGGAGCTAACAGGAGTAGGGTCACAGGAACCTCGCCTGACCACCTGTTCCTGTTCATTCTGGTCAGAGCTGGTTTACCTTGGTTTCAAGCACAGCAGTCCCCAGAGGAGGTACCACTTCCAGGCACTCTAACACACCCAGGATATTAGGACTCAAGGATCCAAGGACCCCAGGAGCTTAGTCACACCAGGATCTCAGGGTCTCAGAGGAAGCTTGACTGACAAGAACTCTCAGACACACCCAGACACACCCAGAATCTCAGGATCACAGAATCACAGGATCAAAGAGAAAGGTGGACTCTGAGGAGTTCTAACTCAACTGGGATTACAGAAAGGACAGGCTCCAAGCAGATATATTGAGGGCAAGGAGCACTTGAAATAATCAGAGGGCAGGAGGCAAGCATAAGAACAG
Source organism: Mus musculus (assembly GCF_000001635.26). Lineage (NCBI taxonomy): Eukaryota > Metazoa > Chordata > Mammalia > Rodentia > Muridae > Mus > Mus musculus. The sequence continues at coordinate 92,098,327 of NC_000075.6, forward strand.
AAGCCAGAGAAGCCAAGGATACTTGGCATCATCAGAATCAAACTCCCCCACCATAGAAAGTCCTGGATACACCATCACACCAGAAAAGGAAGATATGGATCTAAAGTCACTCATGAGGATGATAGAGGACTATAAGAAGGAAATAAATAACTCCCTTAAAGAAATACAGGAGAACAAATCCAAACAGGTGAAAGAATTGAACAAAACCATCCAGGATCTAAAAATGGAAATAGAAACTATAAAGAAATCACTAAGGGAGACAACTCTGGAAATAGAAAACCTAGAAAAAAAGTCAGGAGTCATAGATGCAAGTACAACCAACAGAATACAAGAGATAAAATTGAGAATCTCACGTGCAGAAGACAGCATAGAAAACATTGACTCAGCAATCAAAGAAAACGTGAAATGCAAAAGGTCCTAACCCAAACCATCAAGAAAATCCAGGACACAATGAGAAGACCAAATCTATGGATAATAGGTATAGACAAGAAGGAAGATTTCCAACTTAAAAGACCAGTAAATATCTTCAACAAAATTATAGAAGAAAACTTCCCCAACCTAAAGAAAGAGATGCCCATGAACATACAAGAAGCCTACAGAACTCCAAATAGACTGGACCAGAAAAGAAATTCCTCCTGTCACATAATACTCAAAACACCAAAAAGCAAAACAAAGACAGAACATTAAAAGCAGTAAGGGAAAAAGGTCAAGTAACATATAAAGGCAGACCTATCAGAATTACACCTGACTTCTCCCCAGAGACAATGAAAGCCAGAAGATGTTGGGCAAATGTCATACAGACCCTAAGAGAACACAAATGCCAGCCCAGGCTACTATGCCCAGCAAAACTCTCAATTACCATAAATGGAGGAACCAAGGTATTCCATGACAAAACCAAATTTATACAATATCTTTCCACAAATCCAGTCCTTCAAAGGATAATAAAGGGAAAACTCCAACACAAAGAGGGAAACTAAGATCGAGAAAAAGCAAGAAAGTAATCTTTCAACAGACCTAAAGAAGATAGCCACATGAACAAAATTCCAATTCTAACAACAAAAATAACAGGAAGCAACAACGACTTTTCCTTAATATTTCTTAATATCAATGGTCTTAATACCCAAATAAAAAAGACATAGACTAACAGGCTGGCTACACAAACAGGACCCAACATTTTGCTGCATACAGGAAACTCACCTCAGGGACAAAGACAGACACTACCTTAGAGTAAAAGGCTAGAAAACAATTTTCCAAGCAAATGGACCCAAAAAACAAGGTGGACTAGCCATTCCAATACCGAATAAAATTGACTTTCAAACTAAAGTTCTTTAAAAAGATAAGGAGAGACACTTCTTTCTCATCAAAGGTAAGATTTACAAAGAAGAACTTTCAATTCTGAACATCTCTGTTCCAAATGCAAGGGTATCCACATTCATTAAAGAAACTTTGCTAAAATTCAAAGCACACATTACACTTCACACAATAATAGTGGGAGACTTCAACACACAACTCCCATCAACGGACAGATCCTGGAAACAGAAAGTAACAGAGACACAGTGAAGCTAACAGAAGTTATGAAGCAAATGGATTTAATATAACTATAGAACATTTCATCCTAAAACAAAAGGATATACCTTCTTCTCAGCACTTCATGGCAACTTCTCCAAAATTGACCATATAATAGGTAATCAAACAGGCCTCAACAGATAACAAAAATATTGAAATAATCCATACACCCTATCAGATCACCTCAGACTAAGGCTGATCTTAAATAACAACATAAATAATAGAAAGCTAACATTCACGTGGAAACTGAACAACACTCAGTGATAACTTGGTCAAGGAAGGAATAAAGAAATTAAAGACTTTTTAGAGTTTAATGAAAACGAAGCCACAACATATGCAAACTTTTGAGTCACAATGAAAGCATTTCTAAGAGGAAAACTCATAGCTCTGAGTGCCTCCAAAAAGAAACTAGAGAGAGCACATACTAGCAGCTTGACAACACACCTAAAAGCTCTAGAACACAGGGAAGAAAATTCACCCAAGAGGAGTAGACAGCAGGAAATAATCAAACTCAGGGGCGAAATCAACCAAGTGGAAACAAGAACTATTCAAAGAATCAACCAAATGAGGAGCAGGTTCTTGGAGAAAATCAACAAGATAGATAAACCATTAGCCAGACTCACTAGAGGGCACAGGAACAGCATCCTAATTAACAAAATCAGAAATGAAAAGGGAGACATAACAACAGATTCTGAAGAAATCCAAAACACCATCAGATCCTTCTACAAAAGACTATACTCAACAAAACTGGAAAACCTGGATGAAATGGACAAATTTCTAGACAGATACCAGGTACAAAATTTAAATCAGGATCAGGTTAATGATCTAAACAGTCCTATATCCCCTAAAGAAATAGAAGCAGTCATTATTAGTCTCCCAACCAAAAAAAGCCCCGGACTAGATGGGTTTAGTGCCAAGTTCTATCAGACCTTCAAAGAAGACCTGATTTCAGTTCTCCTCAAACTATTCCACAAAATAGAAACAGAAGGTACTCTACCAAATTCATTCTATTAAGCAACTATTACTCTGATACCTAAACCACATAAAGACTCAACAAAGATAGAGAACTTCAGACCAATTTCCCTTATGAATATCAACGCAAAAATACTCAATAAAATCCTCACTAACCAAATCCAAGAACACATCAAAACATTCATCCATCATGATCAAATAGGCTTCATCCCAGGGATGCAAGGCTGGTTCAATAAATGGAAAGCCATCAACGTAATCCACTATATAAACAAACTCAAAGGCAAAAACAACATGATCATCTCATTAGATGCTGAGAAATTATTCGAAAAACTCCAACACCCCTTCATGATAAAAGTCTTGGAAATATCAGGAATTCAAGGCTCATACCTAAACATAGTAAAAGCAATATACATTTGTGATAAAAACTCCATGATACTGATACAATGACAGACAGTAGATCAATGGAATAGAATTGAAGACCCAGAAATGAATCCACACACCTATGGTCACTTGATCTTTGACAAGGAAGCTAAACCATCCCGTGGAAAAAAAGGCAGCATTTTCAACAAATGGTGCTGGCACAACTGGCAGTTATCATGTCAAAGAGTGTGAATTGATCCATTCTTATCTCCTTGTACAAAGCTCAAGTCTATGTGGATCGAAGACCTCCACATAAGACCAGAGACACTGAAATTAATAGAGTAGAAAGTAGGGAAAAGCCAGGAAGATATGTGCACAAGGGAAAAATTCCTAAACAGAATTGCAAGGGCTCGTGCTGTAAGATCAAGAATTGACAAATGGGACCTCATAAAATTGCAAAGCTTCTGTAAGGCAATAGACACTGTCAATAAGACAAAAAGGCCACCAACAGATTGGGAAAGGATTTTTACCAATCCTAAATCTGGTAGGGGACTAATATCCAATATATATGAAGAGCTCAAGAAGCTGGACTCCAGAAATTCAAATAACCCCATTAAAAAATGGGGCACAGAGCTAAACAAAGAATTCTCACCTGAGGAAATACCAAATGGCTGAGAAGCACCTGAAAAAAAAATGTTCAACATCCTTAATCATCAAGGAAATGCAAATCAAAACAACCCTGAGATTCCACCTCACACCAGTCAGAATGGCTAAGGTTAACAATTCAGGTGACAGCAGATGTTGGCGAGGATGTGGAGAAAGAGGAACACTCCTCCACTGCTGGTGGGATTGCAAGATTGTACAACCACTCTGGAAGTCAGTCTGGAGGTTCCTCAGAAAATTGGACATAATACTACCAGAAGATCCAGCAATACCAATCCTGGGCATATACCCAGAAGTAGTTCCAACTGGTAATAAGAACGCATGTCCCACTATGTTCATAGCAGCCTTATTTATAATATCCAGAAGCTTGAAAGAACACAGATCTCTCTTAACAAAAAAAATATGGATACAGAAAATGTGGTACATTTACATACTCAGCTATTAAAAACAATAGAATTATGAAATTCTTGGACAAATAGATGTATCTGGAGGATATCATCCTTAGTGAGGTAACCCAATCACAAAAGAAATCATTAGATATGCACTCACTGATAAGTGGATATTAGCCCAGAAACATAGAACACCCAAGATACAATTTGCAAAACACAAGAAAATCAAGAAGAGGGAAGACCAATGGGTGGATACCTCATTCCTCCTTAGAATAGGGAACAAAATACCCATGAAAGGAGTTACAGAGACAAAGTTTGGAGCTAAGACAAAAAGATGGACTATCCAGAGAGTATCCCACCTAGGGATCCATCCCATAATCAGCAACCAAACCCATATACTAATGCATATGCCAGAAAGATTTTGCTGAAGGGGCCCTGTTATAGCTGTCTCGTATGAGGCTATGCCAGTGCCTGGCAAATACAGAAGTGGATGCTCACAGTCATCTATAAGGTGGAATACAGGGCCCCCAATGGAGAAGCTAGAGAAAGCACCCAAGGAGCTGCAACCCTATAGGTGGAACAACAACAATATGAACTAACCAGTACTCCCAGAGGTCATATCTCTAGCTGCATTTGTAGCAGAAGATGGCCTAGTCGGTCATCACTGGGAAGAGAGGCACCTTGGTATTGCAAACTTTATATACCCCAGTACAGGCGAATACCAGGGGCAAGAAGCAGGAGAGGGTGGGTACGGGAGCAGGGCAGAGGGAGGGTATAGGAAACTTTCAGGATAGCATTTGAAATGTATATAAACAAAATATCTAATAAAAATTTTAAAAAGATAAATAAATAAATAAATAAATAAATAAATAAATAAATAAAAGCAATATACAGTAAACCAGTAGCCAACATCAAACTAAATGGTGAGAAACTGGAAGCAATCCCACGAAAATCAGGGACTACATAAGGCTGCCCACTCTCTCCCTACCTATTCAATATAACACTTGAAGTCCTAGCCAGAGCAATTAGACAACAAAAGGAGATCAAAGGTATAAAAATTGGAGAGGAAGTAGTCAAAATGTCACTATTTGCAGATGATATGATAGTGTATATAAGTGAGCCCAAAAATTCTACCAGAGAACACCTAAACCTGAACAACAACTTCAGCAAAGTAGCTGGATGTAAAATTAACTCAAACAAATCTATGGCCTTTCTCTTCAAAAAGTATAAACAGGCTGAGAAAGAAATTAGGGAAACAACACCCTTCAAAATAGTCACAAATAATATAAAATATGTTGGTGTGACTCTAACTAAGGTAGTGAAAGGTCCGCATAATAAGAACTTTAAGTCTCTGAAGAAAGAAATCAAAGATCTCAGAAGATGCAAAGATCTCACATGTTCATGGATTGGCAGGGTAAATATAGTCAAAAATCGCTATCTTGCCAAAAGCAATCTACAGATTCAATGCAATCCCCATCAAAATTTCCAACTCAATTCTTCACAGAGTTAGAAAGGGCAATTTGCAAATTCATCTGGAATAACAAAAAACCTAGGATAGCAAAAACTCTACTCAACGATAAAAGAACCTCTCGTGTAATAGCCATCCCCCACCTCAAGCTGTACTACAGAGCAATTGTGATAAAAACTGCATGGTACTGGTATAGTGACAGACAGGTAGATCAATGGAATAGAATTGAAGACCCAGAAATGAATGCACACACCTATGGTCATTTGATCGTTGACAAAAGAGCTAAAACCATCCAGTGGAAAGAATACAGCATTTTCAACAAATGATGCTGGCTCAACTGGCAGTTAGCATGTAGAAGGATGTGAAGTGATCCATTCTTATCTCCTTGTACAAAGCTCAAGTCTAAGTGTATCAAGGAACTCCACATAATACCAGAGACACTGAAACATATAGAGGACATAGTGGGGAAGAGCCTTGAAGATATGGGCACAGAGGGAAAATTCCTGAACAGAACACCAATGGCTTGTGCTGTAAGATCAAGAATTGACAAATGGGACCTCATAAAATTGCAAAGCTTCTGTAAGGCAAAGGACACAGTCAATAAGACAAAACTGCAACCAGAATATTGTGAAAAGATCTTTACCAATCCTAAATCTGATAGGGGGCTAATATCCAATATATATGAAGAAATTAAGAATTTGGACTTCAGAAAACTAAATAACCCTATTTTAAAAATGGGATACAACATCCCATAATCAGCCTCCAAACGCTGACACCATTGCATACGCCAGCAAGATTTTGCTGAAAGGACCCTGATATAGCTGTCATTTGTGAAACTATGCTGGTGCCTGGCAAACACAGAAGTGGATGCTTACAGTCAGCTATTGGATGGAACACAGGGCTCCCAATGGAGGAGCTAGAGAAAGTACCCAAGGAGCTAATGGGGTCTGCAACGATATAGGTGGAACAACAATATGAACTAACCAATATGCCCGGAACTCGTGTCTCTAGCTGCATATGTAGCAGGAGATGCCCTAGTCGGCCATCATTTGGAAGAGAGGCCCCTTGGTCTTGCAAACTTTATATGCCTCAGTACAGGGGAACACCAGGGCCAAGAAGTGGGTGTGGGTGGGTAGGGGAGTGAAGGGGTATTGGGGACTTTTGGGATAGCATTTGAAATGTAAATGAAGAAAATACCTAATTTTTAAAAAATGGGATACAGAGATAAAGAATTCTCAACTGAGGAATATGGAATGGAAGCACGGAAAAAAAAATGTTCAACAACCCTAATTATCAGGGAAATTCAAATCAAAACAACCCTGAGATTTCACGTCAGACCAGTCAGAATAGCTAAGATCAAAACTCAGGTGACAGTAGATGCTGGCAAGGATGTGGAGAAAGAGGAACACTCCTCCATTGCTGGTGGGACTGCAAGCTTGTACAACCACTCTGGCAGTTTGGTGGTTCCTCAGAAAATTGGGCATAGTTCTACAGGAAGAACCAGCAATGCCTCTCCTGGGCATATACCCAGAAGATTCTCCAACATGTAATAAGTATACATGCTCCACTATGTTCATAGCAGCCTTATTTATAATAGCCAGAAGCTGGAAAGAACCCAGATCTCCCTCAACAGAGGAATGGATACAGAAAATGTGGTACATTTACACAATGAAGTACTACTCAGCTATTAAAAACAATGAATTTATGAAATTCTTAGGCAAATGGATTGATCTGCAGCATATCATCCTCAGTGAGGTAACCCAATCACAAAAGAACACACATGATATGCACTCCCTGATAAGTGGATATTAGCCCTGAAGCTCACAATCCTTTTTAGAAGGGGGGACAAAATACCCATGAAAGGAGTTACAGTGACAAAGTTAGGAGCAGAGAGTAAAGGAACGACTGTGCAGAGACTGCCCCTCTTGGGGATCCATTCCATAAACAACCACCAAACCCTGACACTATGGCAGAGTCCAACAAGAGCTTGCTGACACATAGCTGTCTGCTGAGAGGCTCTACCAGTTCCTGGCAAATACAAAAGTGGGTGTTCACAATCACCCATTGGATGGAGCACGGGGTCCCCAATGAAGGAGCTAGAGAAAGTACCCAAAGAGCTGAAGGGGTTTGCAGCCCCATAGGATATGAACTAACAAGTACCCCCAAGAGCTCCTTGAAGCTAAACCACCAATCAAAGAAAACACGTGGTGGGACTTGTGGCTCCAGCTGTATATGTAGCAGAGGATGGCCTAGTTGGTCATCAATGGGAGGAGAGGCCCTTGGTCCTGTGAAAGTTCTATGCCCCAGTATAGGGGAATGTCAGGTCCAGAAATGGGAGTGGGTGGTTTGGGGAGCAGGTGGAGGCAGAAGGGATAGGGAATTTTTGGAGGGGAAACTAGGAAAGGGTATAACATTTGAAATGTAAATAAAGAAAATTTCTAATTTTTAAAAGAGGAAAAAAAGAATTAAAAAAGGAAATTAAAAATTTGGAATAAATTACATATATAATAAGTGTTCCTATAGTCCAAAGTAAGATTAAACTCAACAGAAGAAAGTTAAAAGTTATTATATACACTAAGATCAGGAATGAGATAAGGTATTCACTCTTATTGATACTGCGTAATATTTCTCTTTAAGACTTACCCAAAGAAATCAGTAATAAAGAAAATAAGGTGGAAGAGAAAGAGTGGGAAGAGGAGGAGGAAGAGTGTGAAAGAAAAAAAGGAATGTGAAAGAAGAGGGATGTGAATCTATAAGGAAGAAGTAAAATTGTACTATTTGCTAGCGTTAAGTGATCTTATTGTGGATAGCCACACATGGAGAATAAAATTAGACCATTATTTCAAACTATAAACAAAAAGTTATCTCAAAGTGAACCGAAGCTTATAGAAGAACTGAAACTTTAAAACTACGAGGAAAAAAGCCACAGGGACATAATGTGTTTCTTGACTATAAATATTTTGGTGGGACAATAGCAACAATAACCAAATAGACTCATACCAAAATAAAAAATCTCAACAAAGCTATGGAAAAACAATGAACTAACTCTCTCTCTCTCTCTCTCTCTCTCTCTCTCTCTCTCTCTCTCTCTCTCTCTCCATATGTATACACACACACACACATATATATATATGGATATGGATATTTTGTTATATGTATATTTGTGTGCCACATCTCTAAAGTTCCCATGGAATCTAGAAAAAGGCATTGGGTCCCCTGGACCTGGAGTTAGAAAAAAATTATGACACATCATGTAAATGCTGGAAATCAAACCAGCATCCTATAGAAGAATAGTCAGTGCTCTTAACTGCTGAGCTATCTCTCTAGACCCCAAACAGCTCTATGTTAGAACACAAATAAAATGAAAAGAAATTGAGCTTAAAAAATCAGAAAACCCAGTAGTCACTACAAAAGGCTGTGAATGGCCTAGGAAAGCAGCCAAGGAAATATAAGTTAGCTTGCTATTGTTGGTAACTACTGGGGAAAGTCAAGTTAAATATCAGCCTTGCTGTCTATCAACAGATGAATTAAGAAACAGTGTGACATATACACATTCCACTTCACTCCAGTCAGAATGACTAAGATCAAAAACTCAGGTGACAGCAGATGCTGGCGAGGATGTGGAGAAAGGGGAACACTCCTCCATTGTTGGTGGGATTGCAAGCTTGTACAACCACTCTGGAAATCAGTCTGGCGGGTTCCTCAGAAAATTGGACATAGTACTACCGGAGGACCCCGCAATACCTCTCCTGGGCATATATCCAGAAGATGTCCCAACTGGTAAGAAGGACACATGCTCCACTATGTTCATAGCAGCCTTGTTTATAATAGCCAGAAGCTGGAAAGAACCCAGATGCCCCTCAACAGAGGAATGGATACAGAAAATGTGGTACATTTACACAATGGAATACTACTCGGCTATTAAAAAAATGAATTTATGAAATTCCTAGGCAAATGGGTGGACCTGGAGGGTGTCATCCTGAGTGAGGTAACCCAATCACAAAGGAACTCGCACAATATGTACTCACTGATAAGTGGATATTAGCCCAGAAACTTAGAATACCCAAGATATAAGATACAACTTGCCAAACGCATGAAATCCAAGAAGAACAAAGACCAAAGTGTGGACACTTTACCCTTTCTTAGAAATGGGAACAAAACACCCATGGAAGGAGTTACAGAGACAAAATTTGGAGCTGTGACGAAAGGATGGACCATCTAGTGATTGCCATATGCAAGGAATCCATCCCATAATCAGCTTCCAAACGCTGACACCATTGCATACACTAGCAAGATTTTGCTGAAAGGACCCAGATATAGCTCTCTCTTGTGAGACTATGCCGGGGCCTAGCAAACACAGACGTGGATGCTCACAGTCAACTATTGGATGGGTCACACGGCCCCCAATGGAGGAGCTAGAGAAATTACCCAAGGAGCTAAAGGGAACTGCAACCCTATAGGTGGAACAACAATATGAACTAACCAGTACCCCGGAGCTCTTGTCTCTAGCTGCATATGTATCAAAAGATGGCCTAGTCGGCCATCACTGCAAAGAGAGGCCCATTGGACTTGCAAACTTTATATGCCCCAGTACAGGGGAACGCCAGGGCCAAAAAGGGGGAGTGGGTGGGTAGGGGATTGGTGGGTGGGTATGGGGGACCTTTGGGATAGCATTGAAAATGTAAACGAGGAAAATACCTAATTAAAAGAAAAGAGTAAAAAAAAAGTCTTTTATTCAACCATAGAAGAACAAACATATCAATTGCAGAAAAATAGATGAATAATCATGTTAAAAAAAAGTCAGACTCTCAAATACAAAAGTCATATAATCTCTCTCATAAATGGAATCTAGACTTTATGTGTATGTGTGCATGTATCTTGTATGCATCTATACATATATACATATGTACATATCAAGAGTGGAGAAAAAGATATATTTGGAAATAGGTTACCAGCATGATAAAGGAGGAGAGAATAGGAGAGAGTGATAGGGAAAGAATATAGTCAAAGAATTAAACATACTTGTTTGAAATATCACAGTGAAACCCATCACTTTGTAAAAGGGATATATTGTATTTTGTCAGTTTTTCAAAGGCCTTGCAGTAATGCGTATGTCAGAAAGGCAATAATCTTGGTGAAAACTCCAAATTTTAGATAAACAGAAGGATGATTTTGGTAATTTTTACACTATGTGTTGACGATACTCAATAATATGCTGTAAACTTCAAAAACAGCTAAGCATGTTTTCAAACTGTATGACAAAAAAAATTTTAAAATATTTGATGAATCTCTTAAGACGTCATTGTTTTATATTTTATGTTTTATACAAGAAAACTGCTTGTACTACATTCAGGCAATGGAGTTTTCAATACTAAAGAGTAAAGCTGTGGCTGAAAAATTATACTCCATTTTCTATTATCAATGTTCACCTTATTTTTATTGTTTCGGAAATAATAGGAACATAAAATTTGTCAGTAAACTACCCTTCCAAGGTCACCAGTTTTTAGTATTAAAACTAATTTACAGTATGCTTGCTTGAGGTGCTCATGAATTTGAAGAGGTGGTGAGTTTAAGAACAGCTGATTTCTTGGATGAGCTGAAATATAATTATAGCTATTCACCATTGTGACTCTGTGTGTGTGTGTGTGTAAGCTATTCCATGTTCCAGGCCACACTGGCAGCAATTTTTAAATGTTTGCAATCCATGGAAATGCAAAATCTCTGTAAACTGGAAGAAAAATACTATCTAAAACAAATATGCAAGTAAATTTACATACTAGATTAAACAAGAACTTTGGCATTCAAGTCAGTTCCTAGCCTGCAACATCTAGGTTTAGAACTGAGTTATCCCTAAGTATTTAATCACAAAAAATAGTGTATTCCTAATAGGCAATTTTAAAAATATATCATCAATCACATTTATTACTAACATCTCATAAAACAGTAAAACGTTTATGGGATTGTGGAAGGCAGCTAGGTTGTTCTGTAATGTATAAAGATTTGCATATATAAAAAACCAGCAGGCAGCAAACAAGGTCTCTCATAGTTTTCAAATATATATATATATATAATTTCATTCTGTATAATTCCTAAGTTTTGTCAGGATATACCCAATCTATTTGTGGACAGCACTGAATTCATACAATCTAAATTTTCATTTTGTAATTACCAAGAACAAGTCTCAGTATATTTCAAAGAATTTCTCCTCCAGCCTCAGGGATTAATCAGAATGCCACAAACATGTTTCTGATATTAAATTATATTACCTTGCATTTCATACATATGTGAAATTGTTGTTGTTTGTTATTGTTTTATTTTCTATGATGAACATATTTAAGTGACAACAGTGTTCCTAAAATAATTCCTTTTATAGTTTACATACTCGGTATTGTTTGTGTGTGGGTAAAAATAAAATGTGATTTTATGGATAGAAAATGGAGCTCATTTTATCTGTAGCCTTAAGGCTGCCAACTGTCAATACCTTAATCCAGTAATCCCCCCTGTAATCATGTGTTCACGTGCTGTGCAAACACTCAGAAGTCATTTTAAGAAATTCCCTTTTCCTAGTGAAAAGCCTATTTTCTATAGGCTGTATGTGATAAAATGGCTAGTAAAATATTAGAATATATAGTGCTACCCCTGAATACCATTGTTTTAAGAGTGCCTTTTCCCGTTATAATAACATAAAAAGTAAAGAAACAGGAGAGTAAAGAGGAAATGGGTGATGTCATATTTTGAAATTTTGCAGGAATCTTTACATCTGGCTTCCAAATATTGTTTTCAAAGACCATGCCTTGTGTTTGCATGTCAGAGAGTCTATTTAATTTTGCATGCTCTGTAGATTTCTCCGTGCTAAGGCGTTGATATAAGAAATCACGGGATGCTTTAGTGATTGGTTCTTGTTGACCAAAATGGGCCTTTCCAATTAGAAGGTTTTCTATTTTTTCCACTGGAAACGCCTGCTGAGGCAGAATTCTGACTGCTACACAAAAGAAATGTATGGTTTCTTCAACTGCTTCTGTCAAGCAATTTGTACGACCATCAAAGACTGCATCATTTTTAATGAAAATTACCTAAGGATTTAGCAGAAAACCCTTAGTTAATGTGGACTAACTACCCACTCTCCAGCAGTATTAGCATACTGATTGGTTGTTACTTCTGTCACTCTTCTGACTACAAAATTATGACAGGCCCCACAGCAGGAAGCAAGTCATCACTAATACCCTATCCTCTCGGACACAATAAACTGTCATCCACTTGCATACAAATAAAATACACAGGGTTGTCAGCAAAGAGACACAGAAGGAATGATGCTTCTTCGGAATGGTTTGATACGACAGAGGGCTAGGACATATAAAGTGTTTTGTTTGTTCAGTCTATCTCATCATATTGGGAAAATTCTTTAGTCGAGATTACCTTTGAAAATAGCCTGAATTTCTCTATTTGAATTCTTTGAGCCTTCTGTTAAATGGTAATTTTTGACACTGACAAGGAAAAAATAAAGCCCTTTTGTGACCTTATAATTAATTCTAGGATTCAGAAAGCATGAAAAACTTTATGATTTTGTTAACAGAGAATACATTGCTTGAGTTCAAAAGGTATAAAATAAAATCTTAGTGTTTTATGTGACAATAAATTATTATAATCTTCATTGCAATGTGTAAGAATGAAATATACTTCATATTACATACTAAATGAAATTAGTCAACACAACACCCAGCTGAAAAATAATTTAAGTATGACATTATAATTGAAGTTCTATTGTCAAAAAGTAGCATAAAACTTAAGCTTTCATAACTATTATGTGACTGATATTATAGTGTGATGAAACATGAGTTCAATTAGGTGAACATTTTGAAAAAGGATAACGAGTGACCACAATTTATTCCTGTTTTCTAAAAAAATACTTATTCTAATATTTAATGTGCAATGGCCTAACCCACTCTTACTGAAGACATACAAAAAATAGAGGTGTGCTTGGCAGTTTCATGTGCATTTATAAATTATGTTTTCACTAGTCCAACCTGGCAATGAGTTATTCCATAAGTGTTTTCAATCCAAATATTAATAACCTTTAAAACTAGTTTGTTTAACTAAGTTAATTTTACTTTCCCTAAATTTGTATTCCCTCAAAGAATATCAAAGAACAGTATGGTAGAGACTCATGTATCCCTACTTGTAACAATTGCTATGCCAAGTGAAATGAACCAGGGTTCCCACACCATGGGTGAGTATCAAGTGCGTTACACAGAGTGAAGGAAATAACCATCCTATATACCAGGAGATTACATGCATATGGCATTATATTAAGAGATCCCATTCGCTAAGATCAAAAATTCAGGTGACAGCAGATGCTGGCGAGGATGTGGAGAAAGAGGAACATTCCTCCATTGTTGGTGGGAGTGCAGGCTTGTACAACCACTCTGGAAATCAGTCTGGCGGTTCCTCAGAAAACTGGACATAGTACTACCGGAGGATCCAGCAATACCTCTCCTGGACATATATCCAGAAGATGCCCCAACAGGTAAGAAGGACACATGCTCCACTATGTTCATAGCAGCCTTATTTATAATAGCCAGAAGCTGGAAAGAACCCAGATGCCCCTCAACAGAGGAATGGATACAGAAAATGTGGTACATCTACACAATGGAGTACTACTCAGCTATTAAAAAGAATGAATTTATGAAATTCCTAGGCAAATGGATGGACCTGGAGGGCATCATCCTGAGTGAGGTAACACATTCACAAAGAAACTCACACGATATGTATTCACTGATAAGTGGATATTAGCCCCAAACCTAGGATACCCAAGATATAAGATATAATTTGCTAAACACATGAAACTCAAGGAGAATGAAGACTGAAGTGTGGACACTATGCCCCTCCTTAGATTTGGGAACAAAACACCCATGGAAGGAGTTACAGAGACGGAGTTTGGAGCTGAGATGAAAGGATGGACCATGTAGAGACTGCCATAGCCAGGGATCCACCCCATAATCAGCATCCAAACGCTGACACCATTGCATACACTAGCAAGATTTTATTGAAAGGACGCAGATGTAGCTGTCTCTTGTGAGACTATGCCGGGGCCCAGCAAACACAGAAGTGGATGCTCACAGTCAGCTAATGGATGGATCATAGGGCTCCCAATGGAGGAGCTAGAGAAAGTAGCCAAGGAGCTAAAGGGATCTGCAACCCTATAGGTGGAACAACATTATGAGATAACCAGTACCCCGGAGCTCTTGACTCTAGCTGCATATATATCAAAAGATGGCCTAGTCGGCCATCACTGGAAAGAGAGGCCCATTGGACTTGCAAACTTTATATGCCCCAGTACAGGGGAATACCAGGGCCAAAAAGGGGGAGTGGGTGGGCAGGGGAGTGGGGGTGGGTGGATATGGGGGACTTTTGGTATAGCATTGGAAATGTAAATGAGTTAAATACCTAATAAAAAATGGAAAAAAAAAAGAGATCCCATTCATATGAAATTATATTAAGATTAAAAAGATTGAAAATTGAAATCAGTGTTTGCTAGAAGCTGAGAGTGTGGTATAGCATTAACTACAACGGGTAGGGGAAGTTTCTAGGTACAATGGGTTATTCTTTGTTTTTAGTGATATTTAAAGAGGTATCACTTCTGTCAAAACTAACATAACTGCATATTAAAATGGGTGGAAAATGGTGTATGCAAATTATACCATAGTAAGCCTTACTTAATTTTTTTCCATCTTAGCCATGTTACCAGATCACCAGAATGTTCTAAGCTGGGATCATTTAATTGGACAGAGTAGCCGAAAGGGCATTGATAACTTTTAGAATCTGAAGGAAGCATTTTTTTAATTGCCTACAGTGATCCTGCTCCAAGTGTTGTATGTAGAAAGACAAATCACAGATTCAAAATATTCACTGCTATTTCTTTTATTCTTTTTTTTTAGACTTTTTAATTAGATATTTTTTATTAACATTTCAAATGTTATCCCCTTTCCTAGTTTCCCCTCTGAAAATTTCCTATCCTCTTCCCCCTCCCCCTGCTCCCCAAACCACCCACTCCCATTCCTGGCCCAAGCATTCCCCTACACTGGGGCATAGAACTGTCACAGTACCTAGGGCCTCTCCTCCCACTGATGCCCTACTAGGCCATCCTCTGGTATATATGCAGCTAGAGCTGTGAGTCTCTCCATGTGTTTTCTTTGATTGGTGGTTTAGTCCTAGGGAGCTCTGGGGTTACTGGTTAGTTCATATTGTTGTTCCTCCTATGGGGCTGCAAACTCCTTCAGCTCCTTGGGTACTTTCTCTAGCTCCTTCATTGGGGACCTTGTGCTTGGTCTAATGGATGACTGTGAGCATACACTTCTGTATTAGTCAGGAGACAGCTATATCAGGCTCCTGTCAGCAGGATCTTGTTGGCACCTGCAATAGTGTCTGGGTTTGGTAGTTGTTTATGGGATAGATTCCCGGGTGGGGCAGTTTCTGTATGGTCATGCCTTCAGTCTTTGCTCTGAACTTTGTCTCTGTAACTCCTTCCATGGGTATTTTGCTCCCCTTTCTAAGAAGGATCAAAGTGTCCACACTATGGTCTTCCTTCTTGAATTTCATGTGTTTTTCAAATTGTATTTTGGGTATTCTGAGCTTATGGGTTAATATCCACTTATCAGTGAGTGCATATCATGTGTGTTCTTCTGTGATTGGGTTACCTCACTCAGGATGATACCCTCCAGGTCCATTTCTCTAAGAATTTCATGAATTCATTGTTTTTAATACCTGAGTAGTACTCCATTGTGGAAATGTACCACATTTTCTGTATCCATTCCTCTGTTGAGAGACATCTGGATTCTTTCCAGTTTCTGAGTATTATAAATAAGGCTGCTATGAACATAGTGGAACATGTGTCCTTATTACAAGTTGGAGCATCTTCTGGGTATATGCCCAGGAGTGGTATTGCTGGATCTTCCTGTAGAACTATGTCCAATTTTCTGAGGAACCTCCAAACTGATTTCCAGAGTGGTTGTACCAGTTTGCAGCCCCACCAGCAATGGAGGAGTGTTCCTCTTTCTCCACATCCTGGCCAGAATCTGCTGTCACCTGGGTTTTTTTTTTTTATTATTATTATTACGTATTTTCTTCAATTACATTTCCAATGCTATCCCAAAAGTCCCCGCTCCCCCCTCCCACTCCTCTACCCACCCATTCCCATTTTTTGGCCCTGCCATTCCCCTGTACTGGGGCATATAACGTTTGCTTGACCAATGGGCCTCTCTCTCCAGTGATGGCCGACTAGGTCATCTTTTGATACATATGCAGCTAGAGTCAAGAGCTCTGGGGTACTGGTTAGTTCATAATGTTGTTCCTCCGATAGGGTTGCAGATCTCTTTAGTTCCTTGGATATTTTCTCTAGCTCCTCCATTGGGGGCCCTGTGATCCATCCAATAGTTGACTGTGAGCATCTACTTCTGTGTTTGCTAGGCCCCGGCCTAGTCTCACAAGGGTCAGCTATATCACCGTCGTTGCAACAAAGGCTTGCTAGTGTATGCAATGGTGTCATCGCTTGGAGGCTAATTATGGGATGGATCCCTGGATATGGCAGTCTCTAGATGGACCATCCTTTTGTCTCAGCTCCAAACTTTGTCTCTGTAACTCCTTCCATGGGTGATTGTTTCCAATTCTAAGAATGAGCAAAGTGTCCACACTTTGGTCTTTGTTCTTCTTCAGTTTCATATGTTTTACATATTGTACCTTATATCTCGCTATACTAAGTTTCTGGGTTAATATCCACTTATCAGTGAGTACATTTCATTTGAGTTCTTTTGTGATTGGGTTACCTCACTCAGAATAGCCATTTTGATTGCTGTGAGGTGGAATCTCAGGATTGTTTTGATTTGCATTTCCCTGATGATTAAGGATGGCTCAGCGGTTAAGAGCACTGACTGCTCTTGCGAAAGTTCTGAGTTCAAATCCCAGCAACCACAAGGTGGCTCACAACCACCTGTACTGAGATCTGACACCCTCTTCTGGTGTCTCTGAAGTAGGCTATCATTTTCAATTGGAAAAGACAAAATGCCATCTCTGATGGACAAGCCTAAGCCCTTCCTTGGTCCCTCCTATTCTTCTCACTTTTATGCCCCTGTCCTTTTGGGTATGTGGATTCATCCATATACCCACTTTATATGGCAACAAGAAGCAGTAGGAACTGCTTTCTGTTGCCCTGTTAATTAAAGTCTACAATATTGCAGATAGTAGATAGTAAACTGGGGCTTAGAGCTATACAGAAGATTCCCTTCATTAGCAGGGATTCGAGTTCTCTGTACCTTTCCTGGGGAACTCAACCCCCCCCCCCACACACACACACACTGTTACCTGCAGAATGTCATATAGCCTTAGAATACAGGTTCAACTTCCTTGCTCTTGATAAGAACTTGTTCACCTAGGACCTGAGATTCTTGAAATCCTTCCCCATAGTAATGAGGCATTCTGCTACTCTAGACCTTCATCCAATGACCTTTGCCCATCCTGGATGTTTCTACCTGCCTCCCCAACCCCATCTCCAAAATGATATAAGCCTTGAATCATTGCCAGTAAAGGTGATCTGCCCCCCCCCAAGCTGGTCCCGGTGTATCTTCTCCCCTGTATATATTTAAGTGCTTCTAAACCCCCCACATCTATTGTCTCTGCTCCCTTTGAAAATCACAACTTTCAAAAGTGAATGCAGTATATTCTATGAACATAGAAATGGATGACACCATTTTCAGATCAGAAAAAATTATCTCCATCCTTGCAACAGTCAAGAAGAGGATTATGGCCGGAAAGGCAGAAAGCATACCTTCTCAAACATCATTGAATTTTAGTTGTCACAATATAATTGCCCAACTAGACTATAGCCAAGGCTGGGGCATGAAGATAAATTCATTTAAAACTTACTGATTTCTAATTGATTCAATGGAATATAAATATCTCAGTATTGGGGAAGATAGAAAGAAAAGCACTGAGATAATACATAAACAAATAATAATCAGGTAATGTAGATATATCCGCGATGGTTGCATGTGCTTGCAGTCTCAGCAATCAGGAGGCTGAGACAGTAAGCTTGTGAGTTAGAAGCCAGACTGGAAAGGCCAGGTTGTTTGCTGGTAGAGGCACAGGCAGTCATTTATAGGAGAGGTACTTCTTGTCTTCATGGACTGTTAAAGCTAAATCATCCAAAGAATGTAGCTTCTGTTACAATGGGCTGATTTTAACACAAAATGGGAAAACCAGAAATAAAATATAAATTTTTAAAATTATGATTAAAGTATAACCACACCAATTATCCGTTCCTTCCCTTTTTTTCTTTCTAGGGCCTCCCATATCTTCTCCCTCAAACTTCTCCATCCTACCATTTCTCTGAAATTCATAATTTGTTTTATATGTGTGTGTGTGTGTGTGTGTGTGTGTGTGTGTGTGTGTGTGTGTACAATGTGCCAAGTCGCTTTAGTAATGTCTGTGTGTGCATGATTGCATGACTTCAGGGATGACCAACTCTAAGTGTGTGTCGTTTTTGAAACCAGAAAAAGATTTTGTTTTGGGTTTTTTTGTTTGTTTGTTTGATTTTGTTTTGTTTCTTTGCTTGTTTGTTTTTTGGGGGTTTTTTGTTGTTTTTTTGTTTTTTGTTTGTTTTTTTGTCCATATGACTTTAAATTTGAGTCAGCCCAGTTCTTCTTTTTTTTTAATTAGGTATTTTCTTCATTTACATTTCCAATGCTATCCCAAAAGTACCTCATAACCTCCCCTCCCCCAACTTCCCTACCTAACCACACCCACTTCTTGGCCCTGGCATACCCTTGTACTGAGGCATATAAAGTTTGCAAGACCAATGGGCCTCTCTTACCAATGATGGCAGACTAGGCTCTCTTATGATATATATGCAGCTAGAGACACGAGCTCCGGGGGGTATGGTTAGTTCATATTGTTATTCCACCTATAGGGTTACAGATCCCTTTAGCTCCTTGGGTACTTTCTCGAGCTCCTCCATTGGGGGCCCTGTGATCCATCCAATAGAGCTGACTGTGAGCATCCACTTCTGTGTTTGCTAGATCCAGACATAGCCTCACAAGAGACAGCTTTGTATCGGGGTTCTTTCAGCAAAATTTTGCTGGTGTATGCAATGGTGTCAGCGTTTGGAGGCTGATTATGTGATGGATTCTCTGGTATGGCAGTCTCTAGATGGTCCATCCTTTCATCTAAACTCCAAACTTTGTCTCTGTAACTCCTTCCATGGGTGTTTTGTTCCCAATTCTAAGAAGGGGCAAAGTGTCCACATTTTGGTCTTCTTGAGTTTCATGTGTTTTGCAGATTGTATCTTGTATCTTGGGTATTCTAAGTTTCCGGGCTAATATCCACTTATCAGTGAGTACATGTCATGTGAGTTTTTTTGTGATTGGGTTACCTCATACAGGATGATGCCCTCCAGGTCCATCCACTTGCCTAGGAATTTCATGAATTCATTGTTTTTAAAAGCTGAGTAGTACTCCATTGTGTAAATGTACGACATTTTATGTATCCATTCATCTGATGAGGGACATCTGAGTTCTTTCAGGCTTCTGGCTATTATAAATAAGATTGCTATGAACATAGTGGAGCATGTGCCCTTCTTATCAGTTGGAACATCTTCTGGATATATGCCCAGGAGAGGTATTGCGGGATCCTACGGTAGTACTATGTCCAGTTTTCTGAGGAACCGCCAGACTGATTTCCAGAGTGGTTGGACAAGCTTGCAATCCCACTAACAATGGAGGAGTGTTCCTCTTTCTCCACATCCTTGCCAGCATCTGCTGTCACCTGAATCTTACCCATTCTGACTGGTGTGAGGTGGAATCTCAGGGTTGCTTTGATTTGCATTTCTCTGAGGATTAAGGATGCTGAACATTTTTTCAGGGGCTTCTCAGCCATTTGGTATTCCTCAGGTGAGAATTCTTTGTTTAGCTCTGAGCCCCATTTTTAATGGGGTTATTTGATTTTCTGGAGTCCACCTTCTTGAGTTCTTTATATATATTGAATATTAGTCCCCTATCTGATTTAAGATAGGTAAAGATACTTTCCCAATCTGTTGGTGGCCTTTTTGTCTTATTGACGGTGTCTTTTGCCTTGCAGAAGCTTTGCAATTTTATGAGGTCCCATTGGTCGATTCTCGATCTTCCAGCACAATCCATTGCTGTTCTATTCAGGAATTTTTCCCCTGTGCCCATATCTACGAGGCTTTTCTCTATTTTCTCCTCTATAAGTTTCAGTGTCTCTGGTTTTATGAAGAGTTCCTTGATCCACTTAGATTTGATCTTAGTCCTAGGAGATAGGAATGGATCAATTCGCATTCTTCTACATGAAAATCGCCAGTAGTGCCAGCACCATTTGTTGAAAATGCTGTATATTTTCCACTGGATGGTTTTAGCTCCCTTGTCAAAGATCAAGTGACCATAGGTGTGCGGGTTCATCTCTGGGTCTTCAATTCTGTTCCATTGGTCTACTTGTCTGTCACTATACCAGTACCATGCAGTTTTTATCACAATTGCTCTGTAGTACAGCTTTAGGTCAGGCATGGTGATTCCACCAGAGGTTCTTTTTTCCTTGATAAGAGTGTTTCCTATCCTAGGTTTATATGTTATTCCATTTGAATCTGCAGATTGCCCTTCCTAATTCGTTGAAGAATTGAGTTGGAATTTTGATGGGGATTGCATTGAATCAGTAGATTGCTTTTGGCAAGATAGCCATTTTTACTATATTGATCCTGCCAATCCATGAGCATGGGAGATCTTTCCATCTTCTGAGATCTTCTTTAATTTCTTTCTTCAGAGATTTGAAATTCTTATCATACAGATCTTTCTCTTCCTTAGTTAAAGTCATGCCAAGGTATTTTATATTATTTGTGACTATTGTGAAGGGTGTTGTTTCCCTAATTGCTTTCTCAGCCTGTTTATCCTTTGTGTACAGAAAGTCCATTGGCTTGTTTGAGTTAACTTTTTATCCAGCTACTTCACTGAAGCTGTTTATCTGGTTTAGGAGTTCTCTGGTGGAATTTTTAGGGTCACTTATATATATTATCATATCATCTGCAAAAAGTGATATATTGACTTCTTCCTTTCCAATTTGTATCCACTTGATCTCATTTTATTATTGAATTTCTCTGGATAGGACTTCAAATACTATGTAAAATAGGTATTGAGAAAGTGGGCAGCCTTGTCTAGTCCTTGATTTTAGTGGGATTGTTTTCAGCTTCTCACCATTTACTTTGATGTTGGCTACTGGTTTGCTGTAGATTGCTTTTATCAAATTTAGGTATGGGCATCAAATTCCTGATCTTTCCAAGACTTTTATCATGAATGGGTGTTGGATCTTGTCAAATGCTTTCTCTGCATCTAAGGAGATGATCATGTGGGTTTTGTCTTTTAGTTTGTTTATATAGTGGATTACTTTGATGGATTTCTATATATTAAACCATCCCTGCATCCCTGGGATGAAACCTACTTGGTCAGGATGGATGATTGTTTTGATGTGTTCTTGGATGTGGTTAGCGAGGATTTTATTGAGTATTTTTGCATCGATATTCATCAGGGAAATTGGTCTGATATTCTCTATTTTTGTTGGATCTTTCTGAGGTTTGGGTATCAGAGTAACTGTGATTTCATAGAATGAATTGGGTAGAGTACCTTCTGCTTCTATTTTATGGAATATTTTGTGAAGAACTGGAATTAGATCTTCTTTGAAGGTCTGATAGAACTCTCCACTAAACCCATCTGGACCTGTGTTTTTTTTTATTTTGGGAGACTATTAATGACTGCTTCTATTTCTTTAGGGAATATAGGACTGTTTAGATCATTAACCTGATCCTGATATAACTTTGGTACCTGGTATCTGTCTAGAAATTTGTCCATTTCATCCAGGTTTTCCAGTTTTGTTGAGTAGAGCCTTTTGTAGAAGGATCTGATGGTGTTTTGGATTTCTTCAGGATCTGTTGTTATCTCTCCCTTTTTATTTCTGATTTTATTAATTGAGATGCTTTCCCTGTGTTCTCTAGTGAGTCTGGCTAATGGTTTATCTATCTTGTTGATTTTCTCCAAGAACCAGCTCCTCATTTGGTTGATTCTTTGGATAGTTCTTGTTTCCACTTGGTTGATTTTGCCCCTGAGTTTGATTATTTCCTGCTGTCTACTCCTCTTGGGTGAATTTGCTTCCCTTTGTTCTAGAGCTTTTAGGTGTGTTGTCAAGCTGTTAGTGTGTGCTCTCTCTAGTTTCTGTTTGGAGACACTCAGAGCTATGAGTTTTCCTCTTAGAAAGGCATTCATTGTGTCCCATAAGTTTGGGTATGTTATGGCTTCATTTTCATTAAACTCTAAAATGTCTTTAATTTCTTTCTTTATTCCTTCCTTGACCTAGGTATCATTGAGATGAGTGTTGTTCAGTTTCCGCGTGAATGTTAGCTTTCTATTATTTATGTTGTTATTGAAGATCAGCTTTAATCCATGGTGATCTGATAGGATGCATGGGACAATTTCAATATTTTTGTATCTGTTTAGGACTGTTTTGTGACCAATTATATGGTCAATTTTGGAGAAGGTACCAGGAGGTGCTGAGAAGAAGGTATATCCTTTTGTTTCAGGATAAAATGTTCTGTAGATATCTGTTAAATCCATTTGTTTCATAACTTCTGTTAGTTTCACTGTGTCCCTGTTTAGTTTCTGTTTCCATGATTTGTCCATTGATGAAAGTGTTGGGTTGAAGTCTCCCACTATTATTGTTTGAGCTTTACTAAAGTTTCTTTAATGAATGTGGCTGCCCTTGGATTTGGAGCATATATATTCAGAATTGAGAGTTCCTCTCAGAAGATTTTACCTTTGGTGAGTATGAAGTGTTCCTCCTTGTCTTCTTTTTTAACTTTGGATTGGAAGTCAAATTTATTAGAGATTAGAATGGCTACTCCAGCCTGTTTCTTCAGACCATTTGCTTGGAAAATTGTTTTCCAGCCTTTCATTCTGAGGTAGTGTCTGTCTTTTTCCCTGAGATGGGTTTCCTGTAAGCAGCAGAATGTTGGGTCCTGTTTGTGTAGCCAGTCTGTTAGTCTATGTCTTTTTATTGGGGAATTGAATCCACTGATATTAAGAGATATTAAGGAAAAGTAATTGTTGCTTCCTATTATTTTTGGTTTTAGTGTTGGCATTCTGTTCTTTTGGCTGTCTTCTTTTAGGTTTGTTGAAGGATTACTTTATTGCTTTTTCTAGGGCGTGGTTTCCATCCTTGTATTGTTTTTTTCTGATATTATCCTTTGAAGGGCTGGATTCGTGGAAAGATAATGTGTGAATTTGATTTTATCGTGGAATGTTTTCGTTTCTCCATCCATGACAATTGAAAGTTTGGCTGGGTATAGTAGCCTTGGCTGGCATTTGTGTTCTCTTAGTGTCTGTATAACATCTGTCCAGGATCTTCTGACTTTCATAGTCTCTGGTGAAAAGTCTGATATAATTCTGATAGGCCTGCCTTTATATGTTACTTGACCCTTTTCTCTTACTGCTTTTAATATTCTATCTTTATTTAGTGCATTTGTTGTTCTGATTATTATGTGTCGGGAGGAATTTCTTTCCTGGTCCAGTCTATTTGGAGTTCTGTAGGCTTCTTGTATGTTCATGGGCATGTCATTCTTTAGGTTTGGGAAGTTTTCTTCTATAATTTTGTTGAAGATATTTGCTGGCCCTTTAAATTGAAAATCTTCATTCTCGTCTACTCCTACTAACCATAGGTTTGGTCTTCTCATTGTGTCCTGGATTTCCTGGATGTTTTGAGTTAGGATATTTTTGCATTTTGCACTTTCTTTGATTGTTGTGCTGATGTCCTCTATGGAATCTTCTGCAACTGAGATTCCCTCTTCCATCTCTTGTATTCTGTTGCTGATGATCACATCTATGGTGCCAGATTTCTTTCCTAGGGTTTCTATCTCCAGCATTGCCTCACTTTGAGTTTTCTTTATTGTGTCTACTTCCCTTTTTAGGTCTAGTATTGTTTTGTTCAGTTCCATCACCTGTTTGGATGTGTTTTTCTGTTTTTCTTTAAGGACTTCTACCTGTTTGGTTGTGTTTTCCTGTTTTCCTTAAGGACTTGTAACTCTTTAGCAGTGTTCTCCTGTATTTCTTTAAGTGAGTTACCAAAGTCTTTCTTGATGTCCTCTCCCATCATCATGAGATATGCTTTAAATTTGGGTCTAGCTTTTCAGGTGTGTTGGGTTGCCCAGGACTGGGCTGAGTGGGAGTGCTGCATTTTGATGATGGTGAGTGGTCTTGGTTTCTGTTAGTAAGATTCTTATGTTTGCCTTTTGCCATCTGGTAACCTCTGGAATTAGTTGTTATAGTTGTCTCTGGTTAGAGCTTGTTCCACTTGTGATTCTGTTAGCCTCTCTCAGCAGACGTGGGAGACTAGCTCTCTCCTCTGAGTCTCAGTGGTCAGAGCACTCTCTGCAGGCAAGCTCTCCTCTTACAGGGAAGGTGCACAGATATCCGGCGTTTGGACCTGCCTTCTGGCATAAGATGAAGGCATGAAACAGGTCCTGTCACAGAAGCTGTGTTGCTTTGGCCTGTCACAGAAGCTGTTAGCTTCTGTAGTCCACACTCTCCCCTGGGCAGACTAGTCCCGGAGGTATCAGGGAACCAAGATGGCTCCCCCAGGTGTTCTGGCAAAGCCCTTTGGGTGGCAAAGCTTTTGTCATGGAAGGTTCCCGGATGTCTGGATTCTGAAACGGGGTCTACCTCAGAAGCTGTTCTCTAGGGACCTTGGAGGTGTACGCTGACTCTGCGCCCAGGTGACCCAGTGATGGCACCTACCAGAAGGGACTTGAGACCCTGGTCAGGCCGGGTTTTCTGCTTCTCTAATGCTGTCTCAGGTCCCACGTGATTGGATTGGAACAGAAGTTGTTTTGCACTCACCAGGGGTCCTAAGATCCAGTGGAGAGTCCTCTAGGGACCTTGGGGGTGTTTGCTGACTCCTCGCCCAGATGACCTGGTACTGGTGTAGACCGGAAGGATCCCAGTTCTTTGTAATCTGCAGTGAGCAGCTATTTAAAGCTTGCTCCTTAAAGTTTTATGTTAAACTTAGTTTCTCAAACT
Organism: Mus musculus; assembly: GCF_000001635.26. Classification (NCBI taxonomy): domain Eukaryota; kingdom Metazoa; phylum Chordata; class Mammalia; order Rodentia; family Muridae; genus Mus; species Mus musculus. The sequence continues at coordinate 92,123,859 of NC_000075.6, forward strand.
GCTCTTCTGAGCCTAGAGATGGGTCCGCCATGAAGAGCAGTTCCTGCTCTTGATGACAAGCCTTGTTTGTTTCCCTCACCCACATGGTAGCTCACTGCTGTTGAGAACACTAGTTGCAGGGGGTGCAATGCCCTCTTCTGGCCTCTATTAGCAGTGAGCATGTACATGGTGCACATACATACATATATGCATGCACGCATACATGCATACATACATACAAATATGCATGCATGCTTACAGGCAAAACACTTATACACAATAATTATGATAAAGAAATCGTTTAAAATGAAACATAAATACTACTCTCCTACATCTTTAAAAGCAATAAATTCATTTAAGCTCTTGAGTAAATTACCATTAAACATTACTCGTCATTACTAACTATTTATAACTAGTGTTTTCAACAAATTTTTCATATCTTTATTTTCAGTTTAATGTAATGTAATGAAATGTTGGATCATTTCATTTGTGTGTGTGTAATTTATTTTGATTGCATCCTCCTAACTTTTCTCAAACTTCCTTTATACATTCACTGACCTCCCCATTCAGCTCCCCTTCTATTTCCATTTCCTTTTTGTGTATAACTCATTGAGGTTAATTAGGGTGCTTATAGGTGTGTGGACAAGTTACCAATGGCTGAAATACTAAAGAAAACTTCTTAACTGCCAATGGCTTCTCAAAAATGGAGCTTGAGCTACATCTCTCCCTTTCATCTCTCACTTTGAATGTGCTCCAGACTTGTACAAAGATTTGTACAAAGACACAGTCTATTAACAGATAGTAATTTTTCTTGTGGCAAAACTCTCTTAGGTATGTCTTCATTTGTGATCCACTTGAATACATGTATTCCATCTGAAGTGAACCACTATGATGTAAATATTATAATGTGGTTCTCTTTAACGTGCCTTGATTTAAATACTTTTGATACAAACACAAGACACATATAGTGTCAACTCAGTGTTGCCAGCTTCTGATGTTAAGGCTTGCTACTATAGAATCCACATTTATAGCCCCTCATTTCTCTGATGGTTCTGTTTTCAAGGTTCTAAGGACAAGCATCCACATCAGATTCGGAAGGAAAGAAGTCACTATTTGTAGGTAAATGAGGCAAAGAGAGTTTATTTTATTATTGTTTTGCTTAACATACAAAGAAATATATTTCATTCTGTCTGTGGTGGTTGAAATAAGATTGGTCTCCCATAGGTTCATAGATTTGAATGCTTGAGAGTGGCACTACTTGACAGAGACTAGGAGGTGTGGCCTTGTTAAGGAAGTATGTCACTGAAGGTGGGCTTTGAGGTTTACAATGCTCGAGGCAAACCCAGTTTTTCTCTCTTCCTACTGCCTGTGGATTCAGATGTAAAACTCTCAGCTACCTCTCCAGCACCATGTCTGTCTGCATGCTGCCATACTTCCCACCATGTTGATAATGGACAAAACCTTTCAAATTGTAAGCCAGCCCCAATTAAATGTTTTCTTTTGTAAGAGTTGTCATATTCATGGTGTCTCTTTACAGCCATAGAACAGTGAGTAAGATACTGACATGTTCACACACACACACACACATATATATATGATTGATTTATACCTTCTCCCCTGCAATTATACTGCAATTATACATCATTCTCTCCTTTCAGAGTTTCAGAGTCCCTTTTTTACTTCATGCCCTACATATTATGTATATTATACAATATACTAATTTATATTCAGAAATATAAGTTATATTTATAAATTTAAAGTGGTTCCACATGAAAGAAAGCATGATGTCTTTTGATTTTGCCTTATTGTTTAAAAATAACAACCTGTATTTTTCTAAAATTTCTAATTTTACTCTTCTTTTCAGTTGAATAAAATGACATTATCTGTGTGTAGCATATTTTCCATATCCATTATCTTGTTGCGGGTAACTAGGATGGCTTCTTTCATCAGCAATTGCAAGCACTGCACGATAAACATGGATGCTCAGGTGTCTTTGTGATAAGCTTAGCAACTGTTTGGATATTTAGTGAGAAGTGCAAAAGCTAGGTCATATGGTAGATGTATTTTTAGGTTTGTTGTTTTTGTTGTTGTTGTTGTTGTTGTTGTTGCTGCTGCTGCTGCTGCTGCTGCTGCTGCTTTGGTTTGATTTGGGTTTTTTGAGGACCTGTTCCAAAGTTTTTCACAGTAGCTACCCTAACTTATATTCCTGCCTGCAGTGTATAAGTGTTCTTTTCCCATGGCTCTCCTGTATTTTGTTATCAATTTCACCCTCTAAGTAGGTTCCCAGTGAGCTTCTGGGAAGTCACCATCATGACTACTAACCATCTGTTAGGACCTACAAACCAGTTGTTAGGATTTCTGTGTCTGTGTAAGTTCTTAAACACAGGTGGAGGTTAAAGGAAAGACGAGAGGGGATGGAGACCACTATGATGAGGACATTATATACATGTATGAAAATAGCACAATGAAAGCAGGCCTGGTAGTTTGAACAACTAATATATAGCAATAACAAAACAAACAAACCATTCACTACACTGCTGCATACTAAGAGAGTCTTCGCAAACACATGTAAGCTTCCATTTTATTCTGTTTACTAACTCTAAACTTTCATGTCAGTCATACAATTTTAACAACTAGCAAAACTTCACTGTTAAACTGAATGACTTAACAGATATTCCCAAGATTAAGAAAAGAATGGAACTGAGTTTAATCAGTTCTGTAGAGTTAGTGTTAGTGATATTATAGATTTTGAAAGACTAGAGTTTTAAATATCTCTTCAGTTAATAGTTCCAGATTTCATCTGGGTAGCAACTATAAGAAGATGTTTGTGGTGTGCGCACACACACACACACACACACACACACAAACACACACACACACACACACACACACACACACGGTCTTTTTTAACTAGATTAGATGACAACCTAAGTAAGCTTTGAGCAAAAATCCTGTAAGATTTAAAGATGAATTCCAGAATTATTATTATTATTATTATTATTATCATTATTATTTTTTATTTTTATGCCTAAAGTATTGGCAGGAATGAAGTTGCTATTGAGTGTTATGGAAGACCCCTGCATGGATCTGGTTTTGATGAGCTAAATGAGGAGAGCTAGAACATGGCTGCAGATGTTGAGCCCATGATTACACATAAAACTCTGAGCATATGTAATAAGTAAATAAACAAGTTAGCAGGATACCAAGAAGCCTATGTGAGGTGGTGTCAGACCAGTGACTCAAACAATGCAGTGCAACCTGGGACAATGATAATAAAACTTAAGAAGATACAGGAGAAGCTAGTTAGAGTGTGTCTCAAAGCAAAGAATATGCTACTTTTTAAGGAATAAAATGTGACTCTCACTGATAAAATGCAAAAGAATTCTGCCGCAAAAGAGCACATATCCTTTGACTCCATTTATACAAAAAGTCAGAACAAACACAATTCATTTTGTTAGAAGTCAAGAGAATTGACAGTTTGGGAGAACGCTTTTCAAGAGACATGCAGGAGGTACTTTGGCCTGCAGCAAAGTATGCTCTGGATACTGTTTTCATAAGAATATTCAATTTGTAAAAAATCACAAATGTATAAGCTTACAATAAGGGCATTTTTCTGTCTTAAGAGCACAAAAATGTGAGTATACGTCCTGGAGGCAGTGAAACAGAAAGCTCATTTGGCATGGAAGCCAATGTTGGGAAAAATGGAACCACACATAGTGTTAGCTATTATTTCATTCTGAGTGCTTTTGGCAGCAGAGACAGCAAGTTTAAACACAACTAATGCAGTTAGTAAAGAACGAATTATATTAAAAAGAAAAGAAAAGAAACTGCTTGGTCTGGTGTCTTAGGACAGTAAAAATTGATAAACTTTGTTCCAAGAAATGAGAGGGTGGCTTAAGTCAGAACAGACTGTCAATTAATGGCAAGGAGAAGAGAGGTTGTTAACAGAGAAGATGTGAGAGTATTTTCTTCAAAAGCGCTTTGATTTTCACAGGGAAATGAAAAGAATATCAATAGAAGAGAATATAAGCCAGAACTAGTGAAGTTCTACAAACAGGAAATAAATATCAGCTAGGAAAATGGCAAAAGAAACAGGAAATGGAAAAAAGCTATGACTACCAATGTTGGTATATAACTGTATAGTCAAGAAAGGGGAGGAAGCCAACAAAAGCAAGAGTAAGAAAAATATCTATGTGAAAATGTTGTCTAAATGATACTTAAACTGAAGAGATGATTAGAAGAGGATATTTTAAAATTTTTGGGGTGAATGGATCAGATGGATGAGTGGACTGAAAATATGCAGAGTCAGATTTTTGAATTATCTAGAATAAATATACACTAGATAGACAATCCACTATCAATGTTCTGTCATATTCTTTTAGGCTGCTCTTGCTCATTAGTACTTATGCATCATAAATTCAATCTCTTTTGTTAAAAGTATCTGAGAAATACTAAGGTAATTTGCCTGGTGATAAGAAACTTTCAGTTGTCATTTTTCTCAAAGTATTGTAGTTTTATTTTATTAAAAAAATGTTTTTTCAGGAATCCTAGGTGGCAGTTTTTCTGTAAGGATTTTGAAGATATCGTTTCTTCAAGTTTCCGGACTTGTGGTTGATAGACCACTCTTCATCCTAGTTGTGATGCCTTTGCGGACAAGTTCTGTTCTCTATGGAAGTGTTTTGATAATATTCTATTTCTCCTTGGTGTTCTATGAAGTAGCTAACATGTGTCTGGCTATGGGCTCATTTTTATTTATTCTACATTAGATTTGTTGGTTTAACTGAATCTGAAGATTTTTTTCCACAGGAATAGTCTTTGGAGATAAATTATGCTCTAAGAATGATGGACTTATTTTGAAAGTCATGCAGGCATAAGGAAACAAATGCATAAGAAAATGAAAAACATCTGGCTATAATCAGGAAGACTCCAAAATGTCCCAGTCTAATGTACATCTATTGTCACACTTGCCAAAATACTCTACACATGTATACAGTACTATATACACACTTATAAGATAACAAAATGAATATACTTTCTTTCTTGCCAAGCAGTCTTAAGTCCTATTAGAGGGCTGTTGGTTATCTCCAAGTGGTTACTATTAAAACCACTGCCTTGGGGGCTGGAGAGGTGTCTCAGTGGTTAAGAGCACTGGCTGCTCTTCCAGAGGTCCTGAGTTCAATTCCCAGCGACCACATTGTGGCTTATAACCATCTTCTATTGTGTCTGAAGACAGCTACAGTGTATTCATACACATAAAATAAATAAATCTTTAAAAAACATAAATAAATAAAACCACTGTCTAAAAAAAAAAAAACCCCACAGAAAAGTTACTTTTAGCTCTCTGTGTGTGTGTGTGTGTGTGTGTGTGTGTGTGTACTTCTTTGTGGACGTCAGATGACAATGTCAGGTATCATTCTTCAGTCATCATTGTCTGCATGTAGTTAGTTAGGTAGTTAGCTAGCTAGCTAGTTAGTTATTTTTTCATTTACTTATTCAAAATCAGGTCTCTCACTTTTGGAGCTCACCAAGTAGTTAATTCTGACTGGTTAGACCAGGGTTTCCTCTGCCGCCACTTCCCGGTGCTAAGATTATTCATGCCACTATATCCCACTTTGTAAAATTTGGTTCTGAGAATCAAGTTCAAGTCCTCATGTTTTCAAGAAAAACACTGCAATGAATGAACTACCTTACCAGTCTTGAGCTGTACTTCAAGCTGATTTTATGTAAATACTTTAACATTTAAGAATGATGTTGTAGGGACTTTGAAGCTAGCTTAGCAGTGAAAAACCAATACTACTTTTTCAGAGACCCAGCAACTGGTTCCCATTACCCAGCTGGCTCAGTCTGTAACTCTAGGTCCAGTGCCCTCTTCTGGCCGAAGTGGGCACTACATGCTCATGTGCATACACACAGAAACAGACAGGCACGTACACACACACACACACACGCATACAAACACCACAAAAAATAATAATAGACTTTTTTTAAGTTTAAGAATAATGTATATCACAGGATATACTTTTAAAACTGAACATAAACTTCTGTGAATTCTTAGAACACATTAAATATTAATGAGTATACACTATCTTATTAGCATATTATAATTGAACCAGAAGAGTGTTTCATTAACATTTTCGTTCATGTGATCTACTTGACTATTTTTGGAAAAAAAAAATCAGTTTCAATTAAACTGATACATGAGCTATCATTCTAGCATTTATTCTTTAAGCCTTTCTCTGAGCTAACTATATCCCAGCTACGAAAAAAATGAGTGGAGAATCTTGGGATTAGGCAGACATTTTTTTTAAAAAAAATACATTTTCGAGGGGATTTTCTGAAATCTTCGTTGGAGATGAGATATATTTTCCATACGCATGCATATCTGTGCAGCCATTAATATATTAATAGAAAAGTCTGGTAACACACGGCCATAGTCTGTCCTGTTACTCCCTACCCCCTGCATCCCCAAATTGATGACTGTAGGAATATTTAATTTTTTTCCAAATCTAGAATACTACAGTATTGTTATGGATGAAAGTTTTTCTAAGCATGGAGAACAAGTGTTTCCCAGGTCATATTTGTAAAGCAGAATTCCTCCCTGCAGAACCTCCTTGGAATCTTGTTACTCCATTTCTGCTTTGTCCTAGCATTTATACCCTCAGATCTTGTGATGCACAGGTATATAAACTGATAAGCTAAGAGCAAATACTTTCACTACTTGAGCTATGCTAAGGAGCACAGAAAGTAAGCAAAAGATGGGCAGAATGACTCGTGGGCTTTTTCCTTTCAATTTCAGTTTGATAATGAGCTGCACTGAGCCATTCAAAACATTGAATTTAGAAACAGGAAGCCATGCATTTCTAGACTGACTTCAGCTACCTAACTCTCCTCATCTATAGAATGAGGGAAATCTCTCCTGGGCAAGTGTGATAAAGAATATAAAAATAAGATTTGTGCATGTTCAGAAAGCACTCTGTATCTGTAAACTTTATAAAAATCAGGCACTTTGCTGTTTACCTTAATTCCAGTGGTTCTCAATCTTCCTAATGCTGTGACCCTTTAATACAGTTCACGCTGTGGTGAGCTCTAATAAAATTCTTTTCATTGCTACTGCGTAACTGCAATTTTGCTGGTGTTATGATTCATAATGGAAGTATCTGATATGCAGGATACCTGATATGCAACCACCCAATGGGGTCACGACACCCAGTTTGAAAACCACTGCTTTCAGCCCTGTTTTGTTAAACTTCATAGACTTTGGAATCCTACACAACCCAGTCCATCTGTAGTGTTAATAGTAGATATTTGTGGGGTAAATTAAATAGTATAAAATCTTCCCGATTTTCTTTTGTAATCCCTTTATTAACATTTTCTTATGTTTCTTATTTTAATATATCAATTTCAAAAAAGAAAAAAAAAGAGTCAAGGGTCCATTCTATCCTAGATCGAATGTTGAAACCTGATGCTTTCAAACACTATGTGTGTCGACATCCTGATATTTTTCAAAATTAGGATTGTTCATCGATGAAAAGCTTTAGTAAACAGCCCTAAAATTACATGACTTCATCTTTAAAAATATTTATTCATTTGTATTTTCTGTGCTGTGAGTGCTTTGTCTCTAGGTATGTATGTACAGCATATGCATGCAGTGTCCGTGGAGACCAAAAGAGGAATGCAGACGGCCTGAGAGTGGAGTTATAGAAGGTTGTGGGCCATGGTGGGGATGCCTGGTAACTGAATAGCTATTCAGCCAAAGCAGCAAATGCTCAGATCCATTAAGCCATCTCTACAACTTCTTCAGTGCATTTATCAACTGAGATATTCCATTTTAAATTTGACAAAATCTTAAAGGCCCAATGTGAAAAATTATGTACAGTAATAACAATTAGGGAACTTCAATTGTAGATTTTAAGTATTAACTGTTTTGGGGTTTTCTTAGTAAGTAATTCACTTAATGCTAGAAAGCCAAACATCAACTCAAAATGTTACTTTGAAGATACTAAGTAAGAGTATTAATAGGGAAGTAAAGTATTCTTGAATTCTATCTCTGGAGTCAGAACTGGCTTCAAGTTCACACTCACTCAGATACCTTTTGGTTACTGGATAATTGCTTAAGACTTCTTGCTTCTCATGTCCTTATGCTGTCTTGACAGCTCTTACTTTAAATTGCTTTGGTGAACAAAGTCATGCATAAAAACAAACAAACAAACAAACGAACAAACCCTCATGTCAAACTATTTAAAATAAGTTGCTATTTTCTTATTTTTGTTTTAAAACTCTGAGTTGATGCCAACTGAAAATCCCATTTGGAATAACCCATTTGGTAGTAATTAATAGGTAATGCCTTTGTTTAATTCCATTGGCCAAATCTTATTGTAAGATTGATAATTTAGACTATACATAGAATATAGAATTTAGGAATTTCAGTTTCTAAACAGGCATTTCTTGTTACTCTTAGCTACACAAGACAACAAATTTCAGAAGAAATATAGCTATGTTAATCACTGATGTATTTTTAAAATGTGGACCCAGGATGCATACATTAGTCATTATCGCTATTTGATTATAATTCTCTGAGTATCCATTTGAAGTGCCATGAGGATTATGTCTGAAGTTCATTTGTTCAATCTCAGGGATGGATTCACACTTCCCCGAATGTGATCTGAAAATACAGAACTGCATGTCCTGGAATAACAAACACTACTGAGCATGCCCCAGTCGCACTGTGGAATGCTGTGTCCTGAGAAAGCAGAAGGCTTCTCATGAGAACGCTGAAATGTCATTCGGGCTCCTCTTAGAGCAGAGTGCAGGTGGCTCTACAAAGCGTCCGCTCGAGGCTTTGTGTTTACACAGTTGTTGCTTCAGGATGGTATTGATTGGGGAGGCAACTAATAAAACAAGCAGCCGTGCTTTCATCTATGAGCAGTTGGGGGCTTTGTAAAGGCTGGAAAGTGGTTTTAATTAGGACATGTTCCCTTCATGTGTTTTTACTTTTTAATTCGTTTTCCAACTTGGCCATTGTGGCTCACATCCTCTTGATATTTCAGGATTTCAGTCCCCGCTCAACCCCCAGATGCTAGGAAGGGCAACAGTTCTATGAAAGACATTCCTCCAGTGTCCTCAGATGAAACCTCGTCAATCAGTCAAACCAGTGTCTCTTCCTTTTCCAGGACAATTCCTTTATGTATATTCTGAAGCTTTGTGGATCAAACAATATCGCTTTAAAATAAACTGAAATAGGAGCGTAAGATATGAAAGAGGATCTGAATCTGAGAAGTTCACTCATTTGCAGGACAGCCATGAATTCAAGATGGGCAAGAGCACTATTTCCAAATTCCCACGGATACACATGCATGCATATAAACAATTCAGAAAAACCTTTTAAGCCTATCAGGTCATATTGCAGTATCTTTCCTATTTTCTATGGCTTTCTCTTTCATTTCTATTTTCATGTTTTTATTCTTTTCTGATTGCTTATATCTCTATTTTATCCCCTTTTAACCTTTGCAAAATATATTATTTATTTAATAATTAATTAGTAGTCAAGAAAATGTAAACACAATATCCAGTTACTAGAAAGGAGAATATACTGGGACGAAAAAGAGGATTTGGTTTTTCCAAGGAAACTATAAAAGTATATAATATCAGAAAGTGTTATAATCTGACCACATAAGTTAGGACCCAAGCTGGGAAATTGAAGAATTCTCAATGAGAAACATAAACTGTGATAATGATGACATGATTAAAAAAAATGACATCCAGGCAGGTAAGAAGGTATTTAGGACATAATTACTATATCATTTGGCTCAAGTCAAAGAAAGTTCTTTCATGTATTCACTTACAGTGGACAAGGAACCCAACCTCAAGCAGCAGACAAAAATTCATTTTGACAGAACTGAAGCTATCTAGATTTTTAATATACAATAGGCAAATCTAATGTAGCTTATATAAGAGTGTTCAATTAATTTGAATGAACAACACATTTTTTAATTAACATTTATTTATTTATTTACATCCCAAATGCTGTTCCTCTTTTAAGTCCCTCCTTCATAGAGTCCCTCTCCATGTCCCTCCCCACTTCTTCTCTTACAGGGTGCCCTCTGAGATATACCCCCAACCTGGGACATCAAGTCTCTATCAGAGTCGATGATCAAAGTCATGTGGAAAACGGACAGTAGAGTATTTCCTTGAATTTCAAAATGCAATCCCTGGTTAAGCATTGCTCTGAGGGCAAACATCCCTCACCCACCAGCTGAGGCTCCACTGCTTATCTCAGAGATGTCTCCCACACACGGATCCCAGCTTTGGATCTTTTGTGTATTTCATTTGGAATCCAGAAACACAGAAAGGGGAATGTTCTTAGGGACATGTTAAAGGAGGAGGATAGCAGACTATAGGTAAAATAAAGGTAAAGAAAATACAGTGGCAAGAGCTTGGGGAAGGGAGGGGTTGATGAGTGTGGGGGAAACTGGGGGTGGGGGGCCATAAGGAAGGGCTAATCCAAAGTGAAGGGGTATGGAAAGCCATATGAGAGCCTAATTTCTCACAAGCCAATTTAAAGGGAAAGATGTGGAAGGAGAGTAGAACATATGTGCAAGTAGAGACAGGATACACTGGGGATTAAAGGATGAATTATGAATGGAGGTGAGAGGGATTGTGAAGAGAACAGTGGGTGACTTAACCCACGCTACAGGAGTATGGAAATGTCTTATATAAGGCCACCAGTCAGGAAGCTAATGCCAAAGTAAAACTCCAATAGTAAAATACTTGGAACAGAATTATTCTCAAAAGTGGACAATGTGACTCCCAGAAGATACAGGTGGGTAATTAACTGAAAATACAAGAAATAGGATATTATTCTTTATGTTATTGGTCAAAAGTTCCCCAGTGATCTTAAAAATAACATAGGCTATTGTCATCACATCAAACCTACGCAGTAAGACCCTGTTGCTGAAGGCACCACACACTGGTTATAGGACATAAAGAGATCATTCTCAACTTAACCAAGGAACTTCCTCCCTGCTTGCTAGTTTCCATAGTTCTGGAAAGTGCTATTAAAGATGCTTGTGGAGAAAAGGCATCAGTGGTCTCACCTTGTGCTAGATGTTGTATCCTGCAATACCTACCTGTCAGGCAACATTGTTATGATTGGATTGTTTCTAGTTAGATTTGAAGCTTTGGAATAAAAAGATATTTCATGACTGGTGCTGTAGCAAGCTCATGGCTAGGGAGGTCAGTAGCCCAGTTTAGAACTTACTGTTGTTATTTAGCTAAGTGACTGAGTTGTCAAATTGCTTTTTAAATATTTATGTTTATACTCACAGTTCCGGACAGTTCTCAACCTTGTTCAGATAAGTTTCTTTTGGCAGTGAACAACAGAAATGCACAGATCCAAGGAGACTGAGTGCAGTACTCAGCCGTAAGTGGGACACAGGCATTAGCCCTACTCCCTCCATGACCCAGGGAACATTGAGCACAAGAATGCCAGATGAAAACTTTAAGAACCAATGAATGTGGAGGAGTATGAAATGCTGTCTTCTGGACATGACATGGTTATTGCAACTATGAACTCACGGTGACTGTGGTAACCTTTACAAGGCCTAAAAAAAAATCAAGCCAGCCAATCCCTAGCACAAATGGACTGCATGACTCCAGGCCTGATCATGTACTGAGGCAATGGATAGTTGCTTGTAGAGGGAGACATTCTTTTCTGTTTGTTCAGTTGTTGCTTGTTTTTTATTCTTTCAGTAGATTCTATTTATATACAATACATACATTTGTCCATACATATATGTATGTGTGGACACAAACGCATGTGTGTGTCTGTGTGTGTGTGTGTGTGTGTGTCTGTGTGTGTGTAACAAATACAATCAAAGAAAAAATGCTATCAAGTTGAGCTTAAGAGAGCTTAACTTGGAGGGGATAGTGAAACAAAAAGGGGGAATGATGTAATTCTATTTCAATTAAAAACTTTAAAAATAAAACAAAAATATTTTTAAAAGAGAAAGGAGAAGAGAAAACCATTTATTTATTGAGGATGTGGCCACTGGCAGGTTTTCCATGATCTAGCACACAGAACTGTACCTATACACATATGGATATGTCTAATTTATTTAGTATATTATTATTTTAAAGACATGAAATTGAGAATTTATGATATGTAGAGAGTAAAAGAGAAGACACAGTCACTGGTTATGTTAATCTTTCTTTAGAAATGTACGAAATTCTCAAAAACAAAAAAATTAGAAGTGTGTTTCTAGCCTTTTTTCTTCTCCTCCTCTTCCTCTTTCTCCCCCCCCCCTCCTTCTTTTTAACACTTTTTATTTCAAGGGTGTTGGGAGCAGGGGAAGGCACATGTGTGTCAAGGTTCTCAAGTGGAGGTCAGAAGAGACCTGGGGAGCTCTGGCTCTCATTCCGCCACGCAGGTCCCAGGGTTTGAATTTGGGCTCCCAGGATTGATGTCAAGGACTCTTTCCTGCTAAGCCTGGCTGCCAGCAACTACTTTCTTCTTGTGTTTGCAGTTTCTCAGGAGCTTTACTCTAACCTTGACCCTGATGGCAAAGGGTGAAGGAGCTGGCACACCCACTCTGAAAGCAGAAGAAACCCATCATTCATCGTCACGGGTTCTCTTACCCAGAACTCCGACATCTGGCTACTTCCAACGCCTGAAAAGCAGAGGCAGACAAGTCAGTTGTGTGTTCACAGCTAACACAACACATCCGTTTATTTATTTGATGCTAAACATAATGACATGTCAGAGATAAACAAATGACAAATTTAGACAGGAAGGTAAGAGTTTTTTTTAATTCATTCACGGTGGTAAAAAATCAATATCCTGTCTAAAATCCCTAAACTAGTAAAATGAAAAGAGGTCTCTTGCCTCCAAAGAGTATCAAGAAAAGAAAATATACACTAGGTTAGCCTAGTATTTGCTGTATAAAAAAGGAACTGCAATTATATACACGTGCATTTCAAATAGAAAGCAAAGCGTTGAAGACAGGAAAAGGGATTCAAAAACATAGGAACGAGTGCTTGAGTTCAGGAACTTGAGGAAAAAAATCATTAGACATTTTTAATGTTTATCAGAATTTTGAAAGCACTTTGATTTTTAATTCTTTTAAGTTTTTACATAAGATAGTCTACGTTGTTAACAGCAGCATTTAGCTACTCAAGTTCAACTCTGTGCAAACCACTCCCATCTTTTAGCTTAGGTTTTACGGCTTCAGAGTTTAGGAGCTGATGTCTTCCAGACATCTTGTTTCTTAATTTTCCTAACTCAGAATATGCTCAGAATGCACCTGTTTGATTACTACTTCTAGACCACAGTGACTTTCGTGAGAAGACTGTTCTGTTAACTTATCATTTATTTTATTATTTGAAATCGGTTCCCATTCACCCTGAAATATTAGGGTGTCTTTGAGAAAGACTGAACCCTTCTTAGTTCCATTGAGCTTAACCTGAGAGACTGAAGTCTGGGGAACTCAGTGTTCACCAGAGTCAACCCAGGGACCCTTGGGTTCTTGCCCCACAAATTCAAGGATGAAATTCATGTAGAACACAGAGAGTGGCTTTTCGTACAAGAATCATTATTATAGGAGTTTACAGGAAAGGAAGAAAGCAGAAGTCTCAGATAGCAGTAAGGGGTGGGGGATCAGAGAGAGAGGGAAACAGTTATACTTCATTCACTACCTTGAAGTTTATAAGTTGGTGGATGGATAAACGGAGTAGTGTGGAGATGGACTGGTCAGACCAGTTTCCAACCCAGATACGGAGATTCTCCATGTTTCAATCAACATCCTCAGAATGGTTTCCAGAAAATGGGTATTGTTTTAGGGAGAAAAGAGAAGAGAAAAACATCCCCCTTTTCTAGTATCCCCAGCCTCTGACCATGGCTGTATCACAGACACTTTTGGCTTACATATTTCTGACACCCCTGCCCTCTCCCAAGGACAAAGCCACGGACTGTCTCAAAGACATTTCTGACTTTTAAACAAGAAAGAAACTGGTTCTTTTTGTTTGGGGTCTTTTTTAACCCTAAACTTTCTAGCCAGTCTCTACCTATTGATATTATCATGTATTCAAGGCTAGCCCAAAACCTGATATCTAAGCAAGGATGGCTTTGAACTTCTGACTTTTCTGCTGTCACATCTGAAGTGCAAATATGAGAGATGTGCATCACCACCCCTGGCTTATAAAGTGCCAGAGACAGGATCTAGAGCTTTGTGTGTGATACATCATACCAGCTAAGCTACATTTCTGACAGAAAAAAAGTTATTTTATAAAGAAAATATATATTTTAGTTTATCCAATTACTTATTCAGTGCAATTTATGTTTCTCCCAACCAATAGCATAAAAGAAAAAAAAACACATTTCAAAACAGTATTTCTACCAATAGATGGATGAAATCTTATTTAAGTTCTTTGTTAATTAGGTAGCATTGCCCTATTGCATGGAGAACCTTCCTTGAACTGTGCCACATTAGCACTCGTGTAGAACTCGCCTGGCACACTTAGAAGCAAGTTGCTCTCAGCTTACACTTAGAGCCTAGTGTCCTGACTCTGCACCAACTTTCCCATCAACAGTCCATACTCAATATTAAATACATCCTAGCAAAGTTTCCCAGCTTTGATGCTATAGTTAAAAGTCAATGGAAAATAAACATAAGAATATTCAGGCCTCGCTAGACAGTTTAGATTCTTAACATAGATAAAAGAATATAGAACATATTTCAAAATTCCACTGGAAAAAAATCTCATTTATGGGTTCTTAAGCCTTTGTTTGTTTTCTCTACTTGTCTCAAAAGTCTGTCTAAAATATCAAGACAACATTCTCAGGAGAGAGTAGGAAATATGTACTATTTGAACTAAAATAGTTTGCCCAGAACACATGACTTCCTTTGCTGTTCTGATAGTTCAGTACATTTTCATGAAGCCACTGCCTAACTCACCCAGGAAATGAGAGGCTCTTCATAGAAATAACATGCAAAGTTTACATAAGCAGCCTGATTCTTCTGCATCTGCAGTGGCTACCTTTTCCCATAAGGATGTCGAACCTCACAGCATCTTTAAGAGTATGTGTAAAGCATCTCTCATCAGAGGTCAACGTTATCAGAGTGGTCAAAAGCAAAATAAAAACAACTGAAGAGTTACACAAAGGGAAAGCTCCTTGGTTGGACTTACAGGTCTCCACTGCTGAAAGCCTATCTACTGAGCCTATCCTACACACTCACTGGTGTATGCATATAAACCCACCTGTTCAGACACTGAAGAGTTTTTTATTCTTTGCTAATATCAACCCACAACATCTCTAATTGGCTTTACAAGAAACGATACCCCAGGAATAATAGAGTACCTTTCAGTAAAATTATAACAGTAAGTGTAAATATATCAATTATAACAATAAACAAAGGAACCTACTGAACCACCACAGTTATTATTCAGTCCATAGTGCTCTTACCAGAAAATGGTGTGACACAGTAAAAGAATCTTAAATGTTCATTTTAAATGTGAACATTAACAAATAAAATTCTAACTCTAATAAGATTTTTATACCAAACACTTAAGAACCAGTTTTGGAGAGACCCAGTCTTCAACATCAGACTATATACTTTCTTGTATGTAATGAATCCTCCTAAAATCAGTGCTTCTGGAAACAATGCCATGAATGGCCAGGAATCGTGCCTCCCAGTCTCCATCAGAGCAATAACTTTTATTAAATCCTACACCACACACACCATGCTAGGATACTATCAATGTCTATACTTGATTCTTAATTAGCAATCTTGAGCCATGAAAAGTTGGCATTATTTAAAATCCTGGTAGGTTTATCAGCTTCCAAGACACCTCATGAAGGAATTAGTAGTGCCTGAACTTTTAATTATTCTGAATCATATTGATTGTGAGCAGAAAGCAAATGTAGTGCCTGTGCTATTTTAAGTAACAAGTCTTGCAACTCTGTGTGCAATAAGGAGGAGTCCATGAGGAGGCTAGGAAAGAACTCATTTTTAAAAGTCCTAGATGTCAGTTCTAATCAGAAGTGACCCTCTCATGGCTGCTTGCAGGCAGCTAACTCAATAGCTGCTGATCTGGAAGATTTTCTTGACTGGCTACAGCTATAGCTTCCCAGAGTTTGAAAAATCAATACCCATTTTCTAAAGGGCAAGTAGGCTTGGGTGAGAGATATTTGAAGAGTTTGATTCAAACACCACTAAAATACCAAATTTTCAATCTAAGAATAATAACCAACAGTTTAAAGATTCTGTGCTATAAGTCAGGCCTTTAAAATATGTTTTCTTGTTTAACACACATTTAGTTCTTTTAAATTTACAGATTGAAGGAAGACGTTTTGGGATAAAACTCTATTTCTACTTGTTATATTTATTCACAAACACATACACATGTACATACATAGTCTGATTTCAAGACGCCCAAGGCTGGGCATAAAGTTCTCCACCTTTTGCTTCAACCAAATGAAAACCACACACAGGCTATCAGACATAACAGTGGTTCTCAGCCTTCCTAATGCTGCGACCCTCCCTTTAGTACAGTTCCTCATGTTGTGCTGACCCCCAACCATAGAATTCTTATTGTTGATACTTCCTAACTGTAATTCTGCTACTATTAGGAATTGTACGGTATTTTTAGAGATAGAGGTTTACCAGAGATGTCCCGACACACAGGTTGAGGGCTGCTACTCTGTAGAATTTATTTTCAACTTTATGCTCAAATAACAAAGTAGGAAAATAGACAGGAAAAAAAACTGTTCAAAATTGAAAGGTAGTCTAAATCATCTATCAAACTTATTAATTGTTTAATAGCAACAAAATGTAGGTCCAGACTTCAGCATGCCAATATTTTCTTTAACATCTCCATGCATTACACATTGTCCACAAATAAGTGGACTTCGAATAAGACTAGTAAGTTTGGTGTTATCTGTAGCCCATCTCTCTTTGAAAAATAGAATATGCCACAATCAATATTTGTGCATGGCTACTTAAAGATGTTCAGGATATTCAGATTTGCTTCCTATGACAGCTACCATTATAGAACTTTATTTTGTTCTCTCCATCTTTTCAGCTTCCATGTGCTTAGTTCAACTTTACTTACACTGCTCTGTTTCCTATGAAGGTGAAGCCATCTACCAACCAAATGAAAGTGAATTAAGCACCTCATTCAAACGGCTTCCTAAAAATCAGGTCTATTACAGTAAGAAAGGAAATTACCACTGTGAGAAGACTTGTAGGAGACCAGAGGTTCTGGGTGGCACAGGAGGTTGAAGACTTGATAAAGGAAGAAGATTTTTTAAAATGGAAAACTTCCAGACTAATAGATATGTTCAATGAATATATACCAAGTATCAAATACACAGATTATGTGTATGCAACCTAGAATACGTCTGATACACCTTCATAGAGCCATGAAAACAAAGAATGAATCTGGAAGCTGAAAAGGAGACAAGGAAAGGCAGAGACATGTTGAAGAGTAGATACTTCAGTTTCCTAAAGAGAAAACAGTTATGAATTACATGCAGAGCAGAACCAGTAAATGCCTGAATATACATTCACTCTGCTCTGAAATGCAGAGATGATAAAAATTCACAAGAAAAAAAGGAGTTAGGCTCAAAGAAGTAAGATGTCTTTGGCCTTCCTCCAAATTAAATAGAATGGAAATCCACATTAATGAGCCGGGTCATGATGAATTGGGGCGAATCTTGTGATTTGTGTGAGCTTGCTCACCAACTTCATTATCTTAATGTAATATACAGTGAAAATATTGCCAGCCACAATTACAGTTAAAATGGAAATGCTCTGGCCATCTGTCTAAACCTCTGAAACCTGTATCATGCATCATGATATAATTTAGCTTGGAAAACTATGCAAAACAGTCCTCATTCTGAGATAGAAACTTTATTGGTTATAATGTAGAGATAATACCAAGCAGGCAATCTTT
This sequence comes from Mus musculus, assembly GCF_000001635.26. Lineage (NCBI taxonomy): Eukaryota > Metazoa > Chordata > Mammalia > Rodentia > Muridae > Mus > Mus musculus. Next base: position 92,141,787 of record NC_000075.6, read on the forward strand.
AGTATTCTGTAGGTTTTATCATAATTGGAATATTTTCTTCCCTGGAAGCTTAATTTCCTCCACAGACTTCTATCCATCTCTTTCACTAAATAGGACACCAACAGGCAAGGAGACAAGAGAAAAATGAAACGAAAACTGATCTTGACTAAAAGAAAACACAAGAATTACCCGAAGGGCAAAGAATCAAAACCCCAAACATCTCAGTCTCCTTGTTACACTTAATTCATAACAGGGCATTCTCATCTGTGAAAATAATGGATGTTGCTTTTGTTAGCTCACTTCTGTCTCTTCGGTGTCTCCATTTAGCTGCAAGAACAGATGCCTAGTGAACAGAATTTGTAATCCAAGTTTGCTTGGCTATACTAAGCCTCTAGCTACAATGTTCTCCTCTGTTCTTAGACTTGTATGAATCTACACCATTTCTCACCTTTTCCTAGTACACTGAACACTGAATTTAGAGATCTCAAGTGTTTCCAGCCCCTTGTGTGGTCCTCGGCTAGTGAAAGGGAATAGTCCCTGCACATTTGGATCGTTACTGGTAGTGGAACTATGATATAATATATTTGGCAAATGGCCGCAGCCTTAGCTGAGCACCTTCCAGTCACTCCAGCAACCAGGACACTGTAATCCTCGGAAATGCTCAAGAATCTAGCAACGTATGTGTCAGTGGGCAGCAGCATGCAGACCTCCAAGTTGCTGCTCCCACACTTCACCGGCATCTTCAACAGTTACTAAATGTTTATAATAATAACCCTGACCATGATGTGAGTTTCTTTTTAAGTGCACTACAAGATCAGAAGGTATGGTGGATAGCTCCGAGTCGGGAGCCAACCGGCTGAGACTCAGTCTTCTAATACTGTCTCCTTGGTTTTAATTTTCCCAATACTATGAAAGAAAGCTAGTGATATCTTTACAAAAAAGACGTAAGGTGACATAAGACGAAAGTCTCCCATCAGAAACCAGAGGCTGTGGCCTTTATCTCCAGCCAGCAGCTTCATCTCTACAAGACTGACTCCTGGACCTTGAGTCTCTTCTCATCTCGACACCAGAGAGTCATCATCCTAGTTTACTCTCTGTTGCTGTTATAAGCACCCTGGCCAACTTGGGGGAGAAAGTCTTTAGTTAGCCTTCACTTCCAGATCACAGTTGCTCACTGGTGACAGTCAGGGCAGAAAGCATGGAGGGATGCTATTTACTGGCCTGTGCCCTATGGCTGGCACAGCCTGACACAAACTAGAACCCATCTGTCCAGATGTGACGCACACACAGCGGGCTGGGCATTCCCACATTAATCAAGTACCATGAAGATACTCCACAACATTACGCATAGGCCTACCTGATGGAAGAAATGCCTCAAAGTGAGGTTCCTTTTGTTTTTAATTTTCAGCTAGGTCTAGGTTTGTGTCAAATAACAAAACTAACTAGACAGCTACAAATTTGATTAACAGTAGATGGGCATGAATATATTTCAGAAACATTTTCAAACAGAGTGTTGACCGAAGTCCAAGTTTGCAAAACTACATTGAACTCGAATTTCTTTTGACAGTGATCTTTTTCATTCTTATGCACTTAGCTACATTTAGGGATGCTAATAAAAAAGACAAGATCTTAATCAAACGCTCTTGTAGGAGGAAGACTTTGTAGCTGTTAACCTTCGTGTTTGCCTCAGTATATGAAAATGACAAAGGCAGAATTTTAAACAAAATGAGGGACAAACACTTGAAGCCTGATCCTTAAAAGCTCTGCTGGATAGGAAAATCTACTATGAAAAAAAAAAATAAGCCATACTTTACACAGTATTGAAATGATAGTTGCTTAAAATGTCTGCAATTATATAGGATTCAAAAGGGCCACCCCCCACTGTTTTCCATTCAGTGGCTGGGATGCACATGGTTGGATTACCACCTGCAGCGCATGCTAGCGGACAGTATACGCAGCTGTCACCGTAGCCCTATAATTATGAAAGTATCTTTCCACTCTTTTACAATTAGAAGGCCCTGTCTTTCTTTCTCCCACTAGGTAATGTTTTTTGTTGGTATCAAGAGCACCTAACTTCCTCTACTTGTTATGGCACTTGTGTCTCGGTAGAATGTAACCAGTCTGTAGGGCGGAGCACTCATTTCTTCGACATCGTTTTTTGGGCGTTTGAGAAACTTCTATAAAAAAAATAAGCTTGCCCATATCACAGAAGAGTCAGTTCCAACTTGGGTCTTTTCACCAGTCCTCAGCTCTGCTGAACCTACAGGGTGGAAGGAGCCATGATGGTTTGTTCTGGAGAAAGAAGTAAATAGGACTTTTTGAAGGAGACGTGCACTATCACGAGTCCAACTCTCTGCGTAGCTTGGATCTCTGTTTCTGGTTGACTTTCAGCCTTGTGGTGTCTTCATGACTGCAATGGGGCTGTTTCTAATTCTATGCTTGTAACTTACATCCTAAAAGAAAAAAAAATGCCTTTCTCAGCAGTGTAGATAATGTAATCCCCCCCCTTTTTTTTTCTTAAATTTTATTTAATTTTTTAACACTCCAGATTTTATCCTCCCCCACTCCGATCCACCCTCAGACTGTTCCCCATCCCATACCTCCTCCTCACCCCCCTCATCTCCACGAGGATGTTGCTATCTGCTACCCCTCAACCCACCAGACCTCTAAATTCCCTGGGGCCTCCAGTCTCTGAGGATTAGGTGCATCTTCTCTGAATCCAGACCCGGAAGTCCACTGCTGTATCTGTGTTGGGGGACTCATATCAGCTGGTGCATACTGCCTGGTTGGTGGTCCAGTGTCTGAGAGACCTCAGAGGTCCAGGTTAATTGAGACTGCTGGTCCTCCTACAAGGTCTCCCTCCTCCTCAGCTTCTTCCAGCTTTTCCCTATTTCAACCACATGGGTCAGCAGCTTCTGTTCTTTGGTTGGGTGCAAATATTGGCATCTGATCTTTACTGTAACCTTTCTTAAAATAGTCTTGTGATGAAGCAAGTCTGAACACTGATCACCAAGTCCCTCCAAGGCTAGGCTATCAAAGTGTCTGAAGAGCAAATGACTTAGTATGGCAAATGTTGTCTCACCTGAGACATCATAATTTGACAGGTAAGCTACATGCGTCATTTTAAACGTTCTAAGAATATATGAAACTAATAAATTGCATTTAATATGTAATATTTTATGTAAATATATACTTAAATTATTCTCAAAGTGTTATTGACATAATTTATATTGAAACATTTTTCATTTAAGTTGAATTTGGAGTACATTTTCAAAATCTATTGCAACTCTGCAGTGTATCACGATTTAAACAAAAATGCACTTCTTTGGCCTGGGGCAGTCACTTAGTGGGTAAAGGGTTTGTGATACAGAGAAAGGACCTGAGCTCAGATTCCACAAACCACAAGGCTGAAAGCAGGAACACCTGTCTATAATCCAAGCACTCCAGTGGTAAGATGAGAGGCAGGTAGAGACAGAAAGCTCACAGAAGCTCTTGGACACAGGCTGGTACGTGCAAGAGCAAATAACAAGAAGAGAGGCTCTCTCAAGGTGAGAAAGCTGTACCTTCATATGTGCTCTGTGGCACAGATGCACTCCTGAACACACACACACACACACACACACACATGCACACACACACATGTACATACATACACACACACTTATGCACACACAAGCACTATACACACACAGGCATGCAAACAGGCACACACACACGTTCACACTCAGTCTCACAAACACACACAGGCAGAAAGAGAGAGAGAGAGAGAGAGAGAGAGAGAGAGAGAGAGAAAGAGCAGACCCACACACATTTTAAGAATCAATTCTTTGCCTGGCAATGGTGGCACCTGTATTTAATCTCAAGCATTTTCGATGCAGTAGTAGGCAGACCTCTGAGTTTCAGGCCAGCCTGGTTTACAGAGCAAACTCCAGGACAGCCAGCGCTACACAGAGAAACCAGGTCTCAACCAAAACTAAACCAAATAAATAAATAAATAAATAAATAAATAAATAAATAAATAAATAGACAAAAACTAAAGCAAAAAACAAACAAGCAACACTAAAAGAAACCCAGCTCTTCAACCATGCTTGCTCCTTTTCAGCTGCTAACTGTCCTGTGTAGCTACTGGATTTCATGGTAGGCATTCCAGATATACTAGAAGTACAATGTCATGTTGCTCAGAGAAAAACAACTGTTACTGGTGAGCAAAACAAGTCACTCCCTCTAGTTTCCTAATTGGCTCCCTTGTTTTCTATCTTGTGACATCCTCTGCATGGACAGAGTAACCATACTGTTCAACCCAGAAGACAACTACTTAAATACCTTTATCATTTAGTTTCAATTAGTTCATGCAAACAGAACTCACAATTAATTAAATACTTCTGTACACAGCCTCAAAGTTATCCTTTCTAAAACTGAAAGTTTATCGCTTAGTCATCCCTTTCAGAGATGACAGTTTTTTACAGCTATACCAATAGAAACACTGGGAACCTTCTGGCTGACCTTACTGGGTCAGTGGGAAGAGTTCGCTATTGGTCCTTAGTGTCCAGGTTCAAGGATGCTAACCATCTTGCAATGGGCAGAACAGCCTTTCTCTAGCTCAAGAGCAACAGGGAGAAAACATTCGTGACAAATTCTTTTAAAACAAGAAAAAAGAGAAGAAAACAATGTTCAGGTTTGTAGAGTTGGACATCTCTTTCACCGCAACTTTGTAAAAGTGGCATTAAAAAGATACAGGAGGGCCAGGGGTGGTGGCTCATGCCTTTAACCCCAGCACTCAGGAGTCAGAGGCAGGCAGATTTCTGAGTCCGAGGCCAGCATGGTCTACAAAGTGAGTCCCAGGACAGCCAGAGATATACAGATAAACCCTGTCTTGAAAAACAAAATCAAAACAAACAAACAAACAAAAACAGGAGGATAATAATTACCTGACTAGTGCAGGGCTTAAGATCTATAATATATTTTAATACCTCAATCATCCCTTTTCATTTTACCTACAAATAGCAATTTATAAAAGTTTTATTCTATGAGCTATCTAAAATCTAAATCTCATGTAAATCTTGAAAGTAGTAAGTATCTAAATGCTGTACATTGAAGGAATTCTAATTTCAGAATATTGGGTAACTAAAAAAAAAAAATACATGAGGACTATAACTGTTTAAAGTTGTTTAAAGTTTAAAATCCTTAGATTTTTAAAGGCAGCACATGGTTACATGATTTTGCATTAAACTAAATTTTAACTAAACGTCTGAGGTTTAATTCTGAAAAGCATTCATGGAAGAATAAAATGTAAAAATTCACTTTAATGAGAATACCAGCCACATATCTTTTGAAATAACATTTGAATTAATATAACTACATTTAGATTTTTATCACATTTGGAATATGAGCACATATTCAAATAGTAATAAAATTGTACTGTTGCTTTAAGAATTTTTTTAATATTTATTGAATGTACTACCAGTAGCTTCAAAATAAAGCAAATATGATTTTGGATATCAAGAAGTTTTCTTTTCAAGAAGAAAAACCAACGTTTTGAAACTATGAAACAAAATGCATGCTTTATGGGGAAACACAAAACATGACATCTTAATGCCATCTATTGTTTAAAATGGGGTCATGCATTAGAAATAATCTCCAAATTGCGTATAAATAAATAGATGTTGTAACTTGTAGCCACTCTGAAAACACACATACACAGACTCACACATATTCAAACCCTAGACATTTTTTCAAAAATTTATATTACTTGAATAATTTGTTCAATAAAAGGAGAAATTCAGACCTCCAGAAGACAAAGATCAAAATCAATTCGTGGCTCAAAAAATGTAAATTTACTTCGAAGTCTACTACAAATTAATGAGCTTAAATATTGTTTATTTCATTAATTATCAACCTGGGTAGAAACCACACCTCCACTATACAGGCCTCCAAATTAAAAGGTCAAAATAACACTCTAAGACGAAGGTGTGATAGTTCATCTGGCCACAAGATGGAGACATTTCACCATTAAAATGCAAATAAGCCCGCACTAGAGAGTGCCCCCCCCCCTTTAAAGAAAATTCTTAAACATAAAACAAATGCTTTTCTCCCTACCTATCGTAAAATGACTACTAGCAAATCTTCCCTCATAATAAGCTTATTTTATAGCTAATTATACCAATTAAGATACACCAAATGGTTTAGTTTTTGTGTGTATGTGTGTGTGTGTGTGTGTGTGTGTGTTTTTTAACATTTTGACAGTTAATCTAAATCTCCAGTAGGTGCAATTTATTAGTGTTTGGTACAGTTTTATATTGCTAAATACAATCTGAATATAGCAAGCTGCAGCCTCTCCAGATTAATACTAAATTAACATCACACATAACTACTCCCCCAAACACTATCCTAGTGGGATAATTCGCCTGAATGCCTTCTGGACCCCACAGCAGTTCATACTCCTGAGATGTCAAATAGCTCTAGGGTCGGTAGAGAAAGGATTGTGCTTGTGTAGAAACACCTATAATGGACAAATAAGACATTCTCCTGACAACTGAAACAGGTTTCATAAGAAAAATCTTTGTGGGTGATATTACTAAGAGTTAAACATTTAAGTATCCCCCAAATAATTCTATAAAATAGTCTTCAATGAGAATTACCAAGGTTGACCCCAGTACAAAGAATTTAAGAAAATAATTATAAATTAAAAATTATAAATTTCTGAGTTCAAGGCCAGCCTGGTCTACAAAGTGAGTTCCAGGACAGCCAGAGCTATACAGAGAAACCCTGTCTCACTAAGAAAAAAAAAAATCAAAGAATTCAAGGAGTTTAAAGACAAGAGGAATGAACACCAGAACACTGGTGTGAACAAGAAGAGGATAGTAGGGCAGGGAGAGGGTATAAGTGGCTTTGGGGATAGCATTTGAAAGGTAAATGAAGAAAATATCTAATTAAAAAATGCCTTTAATAAGAAAAGAAAAAGAGAATAGTAATAACCTCATGATTGAAGTCCAGAAACCCAAACACAGGGCTCCATAAAAGCAAGAAGGCAAATTCATGATGCCGAAAATGCTATATTACTAATCACTGATCACTAAAGAGATAGAAATACCAACGAAAACTTAAGATGAAAGGAAGATGAAATTGAAATTTTTAATTTTCTATTTAGAAGACACAGAAGAAGTCTTCACGGTAGAATGGGTCTAGCAAAAGGCAGCATATCATCAGAAATTGAAAATAGAGTAGTTGAACCACTCAATTAAAGACTATGATAAATCTTTAAAACACACATGCTGTGAATATGAAGAACTATGGGACATGAAAGAACAAAGCTGAAATAGTTGAAGAAGAATCCTACATTAATAGGCTAGACCATATCTGCAACAGGATAAGAAAACATTAAGAAAAATTAGGAGAAAGATATATCTACAAGGATGGAAGAAGCACAAAGAACACCAAATAGACAAGACCAGAAAAGTAACACCCTGTGGAATATTATGGCTAAACGTTAATATAAAGAACAAAGAATGGTTGCAGATCTGCAACCCTATAGGTGGAACAACATTATGAACTAACCAGTACCCCGGAGCTCTTGACTCTAGCTGCATATGTATCAAAAGATGGCCTAGTCGGCCATCACTGGAAAGAGAGGCCCATTGGACACGAAAACTGTATATGCCCCAGTACAGGGGAACACTAGGGCCAAAAAAAATGGGAATGAGTGGGTAGGGAAGTGGGTGGGAGGGTATGGGGGACTTTTGGGATAGCATTGGAAATGTAATTGAGGAAAATATGTAATAAAAAATATTAATTAAAAAAAATCCCCCCCCCAAAAAAAAGAACAAAGAATGGGCACTCAGAGTTGTGGAAGAAAAGCCATAGTCTCAAATAAAAGAAGCCAAATCAAAATAACACCTGAATTCTCAATCAAGCTTTAAATGTCAGAAGATCCTAAAGCAATGTACTCCAAGATCCAAAAGAACACAAGTCAAGCTAGACTATTTTACCCAGCAAAAGTATCCACCTTAATTGAAAGAAAAAGAATAAATTTCCATGATAAAGATAGAATTAAAAAAATATATATCAACCAAGAAGAACTCCACCAGATGCCACATGGCCTGTGCAGCAGAGCACAGGCAAGATGACCAGCCACATGATGGGAGAGTGGGTCTCACACCTCAGTGGAGAAGCACAGTATAACTGGATCTGGTTGAAGTAGTTTCTTGGGGTGAGGGAGTTTGCAAAGGCAGAGGGTGAATAAAAGGAACAAAGAGATAAGGGACAAAGATGATGCGACACTCATTAAAAAAAAAAAAAAAAGAAGTAACAAGTTCACAGGATACAGAATATACTCCTTAGACAAAATGCATTTTATTTGACCAAGTTTCATGTAGTTCATGTAGTTATTTAAATTTGACTCTAAGACTTTAATAAAAATTTGAACCCCAAATATTTAAAAAAATAACCTCAAATTTTAAAAAAATTACGTCCATCAAACCAACCCCAAGAGGGTCAGACCCCTACTGCTGCTGTAGCATCAAAAACATATAAAAGGACTTCAAGACACAGATTAACTTCAATTCTATAATAGTAAGTGATTTCAGTATTTCACTTTCTTTAATAGAAAGGTCCTCTGGATAGATAATAAAAAGAGGTGTATCGTTTTATGAAATCATACATCAAAGGGATCTAACAATTATCTACAAAATATTTCTCCCAAAGACCAGAAAAAAAATTCTACTCAGCAGCCCATGAATGCTTCTCTAAAATTGAACATATATTGAGATACAAAACAAATCTCAAAATATAAGAAAAAAAAAACTGGTAACACATATCCTATCTCAATATGATGCAAAAAAAGCTTAAGATAAAACAGAATCTCCAGAAATTATATGAAGTCACGAAAATTAAAGAATACAGTGCCAAATAACAAAATGGCTCCAAGAAAATTTCAAGAAAAAACAATGTTAAATACCAAGGGGAAGAAAAATAAAGTAATAATTAAAAAAAAAAAAAAAGACACATGAAGGCTTTGGGACACAGTCCTAGGAGGGAAACATATGTCATTAAACCCTGTTTTCAAAATTAGAAAGTACAGATAAGCAAGTTCATCATGTAACTCAAGCCTTTGGAAAAACGAGAGCAAGTCAAACCCAACCCCGTAGTTGAGAAGAAAAACAGGAACAGAAAAGGCAGAAATCAATAAAATAAAAGCAAAATTAGCCTTAAAAACACCAAGAAAACTCAAACTGATAAAATCGCAGAGGGACAAAGAAACATTACAACAAACACCAAGGAAATTTAGGACACTACAATGGAATATTTAAAACCTGTATTTAAAAAAAATCTAAAAGCAAATAACAAGTTCCTTGATGAATTACCAAATCAATTCAAGAAGATATCTATAGCTTAAGCACACTCATGACAAATAAGGATATTAAAACAAGAAAAAGAAAGTTTTACAGCGTGGGAAAAATAAAATACAATCCAGATGGATTTAAAGTGGAATTCTACCAGGTTTTCACAAAAGAACTACAACCAATTATCCTCAAGTCATTCCAAAACAAAAAGAAACATAAAACAACAACAACAACAACAAAAAGCCCAAAATAGAAACAGTACTCCCAAACCCCTACAAAGCCAGCATTACTCTCATTCTCAGTCCTATAAACACAGAGTAACAACAAAAGAAATCCCAATCAAAATATCCATGACATTCTTGGCAGAAATAGAAAAATCTATTGTAAAGTTTATCTGAAAGTTCAAAAGAGCCTGAGGGTTGAAAGCAATCCTGAACAAAAAGAATAATGAATGCAAAGAATAGTGTTGTAGAAATAACCATATCATATTTCAATTTATATTCACATTACAGAGATATAGTTCGAAAACAAACAAACTAACTAAACACAACAACAACAACAAACAAACAAACAGACAAACAAACATAGTACTGACACAAAAGCGTATATATAGATCAATGGAACAAAACAGAGACTGTATTTAATATATTTGATATATGACAAAAAGCCAAAATATACACTGAAGAAAAGACAGTATCTTCAGCAGATGATGCTGAGAAAACAGATACCCAAATGTAAAAGAATGAATTTACACCTGTAGCTATCATCCTGCACAATCAATCAGCCAATCAATAATCTATCTAAATGGATAAAATACCTCAATCTATAGTCTGAAACATTGAAATTTGTAGAATAAGTGTAGTTAGTGGCCCACAAAGAATTTCCTGAACAGCACTTCATTCACTCGAAAATTAAGGCCAACAAATAGGACCACACAAATATTAAAAATATGGTACATCAAAGGAAACAATCTATTGAGTAAGAAAGGCACCTCCAGAATAGGGAGGAATCTTTGCTGGCTATACTTCTGTTAGAAGGTTAATATACAGTACATACAGACAACCGGGGGAAAAAAATACTCAACAAATGATCCAATTGGAAAAAAACCCATAGTTTAAAACAGAGAGTTCTCAGAAGAAATAAAACTGGCGAAGTAATATCTTTAGTTTTTTTCAACACCTTAGCAATCATAGAAATAAAAATTAAAACTACTTTAGTATTTCACCTTACCACAGCCACAATGACTAAAAAAAAACAACAAAAAAAAATTGACAGAAAATGCTAGCTAAAGTGAGGAGAAAATTAACTAATTTTATTAGATTGCAAATTGCTTGAAGTACTATATAAATTAATGTGGAGAATTCTCAAAATAACAAAGACAAGAACAAGGCTGAAAGCAGATTTAACATATGGTACAGTGATACTGTTCCTTCGCTTACCCAAAACCTTGATATTCTGGAACAGATATACTTGCTTGGCTATGCTGATTGTTGTTCTGGTAGCCATAGATAGGAATGAAAACAGCCTAGCTATTCTTCTACTAGTTAATAGATTATTTTAAAAATGACACCACGTAGAGAATGGAACTATATTCAGATATAAAAATGAAGGGCTGGAGAGATGACTCAGTGATTAGGAGCACTGACTGTTTTTCCAGGTGTTCTGAGTTCAATTCCCAGCTACCACATGGTGACTCACAACCATCTCTAATAGGATCTGATGCCCTCTTCGGGTGTGTCTGAAGACAGTGACAATGTAATCAAACATATAAAAATAAATACCTCATTTTTAAAAAATTAAGAAGAAGAAGAAGAAGAGGAGGAGGAAGAGGAAGAGGAAGAGGAAGAGGAAGAGTCAATGCTTTTTAAAAAGAAAAAAAATGACATCATGAAACTTTCGGGTAAATGAATGAAGCTAGAAAATATTATACAGAATGAAGCAACCCAAACCCAGAAATACAAACACTGCATAGTCTCTTTTACTTGAAGATTCTAATTCTGAATTATTTGGCTTGAGTATACAGCATAGAAGAACTACAGGAGCCAGGAAATTGAAAAGGCTAAATGGTGGGTGACATGAAGAAGGCGCTCTGGGAAAGAGGATGGAAAGACACAGATGAAATGAAAGGGAGAGGATAGGAGGACTTAGCTGGGAAGGGGGTGGAGAGGAAATCCAGAGGGAAAGAGAGGGAAATTGGAGATACAAAACAATAAGATGTTTGAACACATTATTTTAGAAGCTTACTGAAAATACATGTAACATATATCACAATATACAAATGTGTGTTCATACATATATATAATCAAAGTGAAGTTATGCCATCACACAGGTTAACAGTAGCTTCTTTCCATGAACTATAAATGAACAAAGCACCAGTGTCAGGCAAATATATATATATATATGTATATATATATGTGTGTGTGTGTGTGTGTGTGTGTGTGTGTGTGTATGTATATGTGTATATATATATATGTATATATATATCCAAGTTGTAAAAGGGAGGGTTCCAATAGACTTCCAGTACAAGAGAGTATCTTCAAGACATGGCAGAAATGCTGCATCGAAGACATCTCAATCATCTGGTTGTCCACACAAGGTATTCACATTTACAACACCAGTTGACATACCAACATGGATGGGAGAAATTTCACAAGGTCCACAGCCACCTGTAAATGAAGAGCTACAGAAAATTCATTATTTTCCCTTAGGACTAGCCCCTAAATAGGCTATTCAATCAAAAATGGTCATTTCTAAACCACTTTATAAAAGGACAACACTATACAGACTCTGTAGTTTGCTGAGTTTGAGTGTGTGTGTGTGTGTGTGTGTGTGTGTGTGTGTGTAATAATAACAAAAGAATAGGACTTGAACTCCATAAAGAATAAAGGAGACAAGACATGGGAAGAGATGGAGGGGACATGAATGAAAATTATGTAAATACCATACTGATATTTGAATGCTTAAATGAAATATTTCATTGAAAACATGAATTGGAAACCACTGAATGTAAAAGAAATGTTTATCATTAGAACAAAATTACAATTTGGATGATAATAGCTCTTGACAACGTTAGAGATGTGGATTGGAAAGGATCCACATAAGAAATATGTGTAGTGGTGACTAGCCACCTAGCAAGCAAAGTGACTTCCACAAGCATCATAGTCCAAGGAATCTCACTATGTGACCGCAGGTGAGGAAAGAAAACAGTCAATTATTCATAGGTGCTCTTGTATTCATCCAACTTATGTGCCAGATCTCAACACCTAAGCCCCCCCCCAAGAAAAAACAAAAACAAAAAAACAAACAAAAAAACAAAAAAACAAGCCAACAAGCAAAACAAACAGACAGAACACAACAGTGTTGGAACATTGTAAACAACTTCTATAAAATGTTTCATTGCACAAATGTCATAGGTGATTTCTAAAAATCAAATTACTTCAAATAAGGATGCTTTGTGCTAGAAGTTCTTTTTTTTATTTGTTTTTGGGGGTTTTGTGGTTTTTGTCCCTTTGTTTGTTTGTTTGTTTGTTTGCTTGTTTGTTTGTTTTTAAACTTAGACCTAATCAAGGATTTTTCTGATAGAGCCAGTGAGATGGCTCAGTGGCTAATGCCTCGGGCCTCCAAGCCTAGTCACCTCAGGAGCCATAATACGTAAAGACAGAACTGTTGCCAGAAATTGTTCCATAACCTCCACACTCTAGTCAGAGCACCATCTGACACACAGATAACTGAATGAATGTAAAATGTTAAAGAATTTTATGAAAACGTGAGAGTCTTATTTCATAGGTCAGAGATTCACAAGAATATCAATAAAACCAAGTTTCATGTAGGACAAACTGAGCCATGAAATACTAAAAATTAATATATGTGCTTCCACTAGGCAGAAATGGTGCATGCCTTTGATTCCAGGACTTTGGAACCAGAGACAGATAGATCTTTGTGAGTTCAAGACCACTCTGGTGTACGGAGTAAGTTCCGAGGCAGCCAGGGGCACACAGAAGAAACCCTGTCTCAAAAAACAAAATCAAATGAAAACAGTGTGTGTGTGTATGTGTGTGTGTGCACGCGCACGCACGTGCATATGTGTACTTTCCACCAGTCAGTGGATAGAGGATCATAAAAGTTTTATGCAGCAAAAATTATTCTATATCCATTAAGTTATCCACACAGTACTTGGTGTTTATGTCATTTAGTAATATAATATATACAGATGTAGTTAGGACAAAGTATGTCTCACATACTATATATGTGTGTATATACATACATATATATATATATATAATATTATATATAATATTAATTATATAATAATATTATAATATACATATATAAACATATATAATATTATAATTTTATTTATATTCAATATAACATACCAGGGTAATTCTCATTTTCACCTTAAATATTATTCCATAAAACTAAAACTTCCAAACATAGTAAATGTTTGTCTCCATTGCAAACTTTGAGCACTACATGGCTATACTATGAAAAATCTCTCTTCTTAATTTATGAATATTTATGAACACATATTTATACTGTGGTGTGGCATTGAGTTAAGTAATTTATTTTAGTAGTTCTATTCAGTGTAAATATTAAAAATGAAAATAAGCGTAGAAACAAATAACTCATTAATTTAGCATAATTTGGTTTGGTGTATTATAATGAGGGTTATTTAATTATTCTTTGCAAGTATTTCATAGCAATTAATCAACCCTTTCTCAACTTCACTTCATTATGCTAACCATCTCTTTGTCTACTGGATCTCACAAATGGTTTTTGAGCTGCTCAAATATGTATAATACGATTCATTTTTCTTTTCTTTTCTTTTTTAAATTTTATTTTTATTGAAAATAGATTCTTCTCTCAGACAGTACATCCTAACCATAATTTCTTCTCCCTTCACTCCTTCCGGCTTCCCTCCTCCCCTCCCCCCCCCCCCAGATCCACTCCCCATCCTTTTTCAGAAAAGAGCAGGCCTCCAAGAGATGATAGCCAAACGGAACAAGAGAAGATATATTAAAACAAGGCAAAGCACCTCATAATGGTAGCTGGACAAGGCAATCTAATGGGAGGAAAAGAGTCTCAGGAGCAGGCAAAACACTCAGAAACACCCACTCTACCGCTGTAAAGTCTCACAAGAACATGAAACTAACAGCCATAAAAATACGCGCAGATGAGCCCTGCTTAGGTGATTCAGTGTGCCGTGTTTCCCTGGTAGCCTCCATTCTCTGTAACTCCTGCAATATTTCTTCCACCTCTTCCATAGGGTTTCCCAATCTCTGAAAGGATGAACCCAATGAAGACCTCCGATTTAGACTCTGCAAAATCTAAATCTAGGCTGAGAGTTTTTGCACATACTCCGTTCTGCTGAGGAAGAAGCCTTTCTGATGAGGACTGGACAGGGCACCAATCCAAGATCTCCAGTCTCCAGTTCCTGGGCATCCAAGCAGTGTAGGACATGAGTTTCCTCTTGTCCTGTAGCTCTCAAGTCAAACCAAACATTTGTTGGCCACACCCCTACTTTCTGACCCATTTCCCCAGGACATCTTTCAGGCAGGGCAAAGTGTAGGTCAAGTTTTTGTGGCCGAGTTGGTGTCCAGATTCCTCTTTCCATAAGCTTCACAGTACCATCTCCTGCGTTAGAACGTAGGGTCAAGACTCCATGCAGCCCAACCTCTCTACATTTATTGAGATGTATGGATGCTGTCCTCGGCAATAGCCCTGTCAGTTTTCAGAGTATAAGCTTGTTTACCAGCATTAGCCTTGATCTTTAAGAAATCTCCACGGGAATCTTTAGCCAACCACTCAACCCAGCCTCGCAAGTGGAAGCCGTGCCTGGCTACAAGAGATGGCCAGTTCAGACTCAGTTTCTTCAGTTACTAAAAGTCCTCCCTAGGGCTACTGTCATGGAGTCCTGAAGTTTCCAATGCACTAGATAGTCACATCACACTCAGTGTTCCCCAGTTAGAGATGTGTCTCCCCCGACACTCTCACTCCATCCCTCACCCTCCCCAGCTCATCCTTCCTGCTCAGGTTCACACCCACTCCCAGTCCACCCACAAAATTTACTTTATTTCCCCTTCCTAGGAAGGTCTTCAATTCATTTTTCAAAGATAATTTTGGCCACCTATTGCATAGAAGTCATAGAATTCAACATTCTCTAAATGAAAATGAAGTATTTTTCTGTCCAAAGAGAGTGTTTTCTTTGAACTGTTGTAGGGACTGAATCTTAATATCTTTGTTTAGAAATAAACAGTTTCAAAACACACAAGCTTCCAACTGCACAGGTTTTTATGTAGGGGTCATTAGAATCAAAGCCTTATATTTTCTTACACGAGAGAGGAAAACACTTCTGTTGAACAAAATTCTGTTCTCTTGAACTAATTGGGCTGTTCGGGTTATATGTCAGTAAGAGTCATCAGGAGAATGTATCTACTGGAAGTAAATGGCTATATTACAAATAGAGAAACAGGTTTTTAATTCTTCCTGTGGCCCTTAAAGGCTCTAGTCTGGGACTTAGTAGAATGTTATCAACTACGTATTAGCTATGAATATATAAGAAATGCACAGATCTTGGAATGTACCATGAATTTATTTGTAGCTGAGAGATGTTTTTCCATTAATGGGGATATAAAAACATCAAGATGGCTTTTAGTATTTCTTGCCTGTGCAAATTAATGGAATTTGTTATATTTCCAGACAGCCATACAACTTGCATCAATTACATCTATGCATTCTTTCACTTGAAACATCTACAGCCCCTGGGTGGTGTAGAAATTTCCTCTGACACTAAAACATTACATCTGGGGGAAGTGTTCTTAAGACTCAGAAAGTTAGGAAAACTTACAAGCCTCAGGAAGTCAACACATTCAAGTTTCTGGAAGTTCCTGCTTTTCTTATGGGGTAAACTGTTTGTTGGTGCAGCTGTACAAGTAGTCACAATTCCCCTATAAATGAATCCCTCACCCAGATTCCTTCAATGTGCTCACTGACTCACTCAGCTCTACTAAGGTGGAAGCATTCCTCTTGTCTGTGATTGGTGCCCATATTGGTTTATGTCTCCCCAGAAAACCACATAACACTCTACCAATCCCTCTCATACTTTGAAGTCCATGTATTTATTTGTTTATGTTTCTTTTATAATTTTTACATGGGACAGAAAACACATGATGACTGTCTCCCTCCTTCTACCTTATTTTAACATGTCCTCCACTTGTATCTGTTCTTCTACGAAGAAAGAATTCTATTCCTTTGTTACTAAATCATATTTCAGTGTGGGTGTGTCTGTGTGTGTAATATTTTCTTTATCTACTCATCCATTGAATGACACAGACTTATTCTGCAGCTGAACTCTGTAAATATTATAGGAATCAGCTTGGTCATGTCCACATGCATCTCTCTCTCTCTCTCTGTCTCTGTCTCTGTCTCTCTCTCTCTCTCTCTTTCTCTCTCTCTCTTAAAATTTGGATGCATACACTGATTATATAGTTGACTTAATTTTAGATTTTATTTTTTATTTTTTTCAGAAAATGATATGCTTTTACAATAGTTGTATTAATTTACATGACAACCAACAAGGTTACTTTTCCTTTGTCTCCTGGGTAGCAGTAGCACTTTCATCTGTAATTTACTAATAGTCATTCTATGGCCAGAGGGGAACCACTGGTCTGTGCATCTCCTGCTCTGTGCAGCTGGAGTCTCTCCTGATCAAGATATGAGAAGTGAGCATTGGACATTGGGGAATATAGTTGCTAATGTACCAAGGGGATGGCAACTGTCCTCATTAATTTAATTGTAGAAGTCTTCAAAGGCAGGGCCCCAGGTAAGGAAAATGCAAAGTTTCAGTACCCAGAAAGTTCTTAAAGTAGATATGGAGTCTACCTAGCATGCTGAAAAGCTAATAAACAAGGCTAGACAATCATTCAGTCCCATGTTGAGGATGTTGTCCAGGCAAATGACAACTGTACATGGCCCTTCAGACTCTGCCATTTGAAGTTTTGTGAACCTTACCTGAGGATTCTGTCAGTTCTGACAGATTTTAACCATTTGTAGGAAAGTTTTAAAGTTGTTTACTCGTATTAGAGAGACTGAAATTATTCACTACCCAATGAGCCAGGAAAATATGCAAAGAGACATTTATGACTGCTCAGTGTTTCATTCCTCATTTCCCAAGATGACAATTAATTCACAAAACCAAGACAGGAATCAGACAGCAGTAGATGCCTGCCTACTGGGGAGACACCCTTACAGACGAAGATGATGACCTATCAAACACTAGGAGAGTTTTGAGTCAGAAACACCAACACTTTTCATGTAAACCTGCAAGAAGCACCTTTTTTCCATTAGTTAAAGTCATTCAGCCCACACTCTGAGCCATAGTGATAATGTTTGTTAACAACAGTCACTCCTGAATTCCTTGGATACTTTATCTACAAACAGAGCCAAAGTTTTGTTTATAGATGATGCTATATATCATGGTGCAGTTCATAGGGATAATTAAAATATTACATTGCAAAAGTCTATTACTCTTCGGTCTACCTACTTTATGCTGGAAGGTGGATTCCTCTGTTTATTCCTGAACCTGTACAGCACAGCTGATTCTGTCAATCTCCCTCATCCATAAGAATTATATTTGATATTAGGTCATACGTTGAGGTATACACTGAGCCATTTGGAGTCAAGCTTTCTGCAGGTGGGAAAACACGGACCTATTCTAAATTCCTCCACATGCAGCAACCAAGTGGGACCAGCACAACTGTGGAGGAAGCTACCTTTTCTTCAGTGTACAATTTTTTTTGCCTCTTTATCAAAAATCAGTTATTCATAGATGTGTGGACTTGTGTCCAGGTCCGCAGCTCTATTTCTCTGATCGTTGTTCTGCCAGTGCCGTGTTGGATCATTAGTATCCATCTGTTGTGCAGATTTAAAACAGGAATGCTGAGACCTCCAGCAGTTCTTTTACTGTTCAGGGTTGTTTTAGTTATCCTGGGCTTCTGTGTTTCCATATGAAGTTTAAGCGTTTTTTTGTTTTTGTTTTTGTTTTTTCAATTTCTGTGAAGAATCATTTTGTGGGTTTCCTTGAATCTATAGGTGTATAGGTGTTTTTTTTAATATAGTGGCTACATTAAGAATATTAATATTAGCAATCTATAATCACAGGAGGTCTCTCTTCACTTTATATCTTTTTAAATGTCCAGTTAATTCTCTATTTTTTTAAATTAATCATTTTATTCATTTACATTTCACCCTTTCAGGTTACCTCTCCACCAAACCCCACATTCCTTCACCCTCTGCCCCCTCCCATTTGTCTCTATGAGGATGCTCCTTCACCTTTTCATGCACACCCGACTCACCCCTTAGCATCCAACTACTCTGGGCCATATCAAGCCCTCCCCACCTCTCATTGATGGCAGATAAGGCCATCCTCTGCTACATATGTATCTGGAGTTCTGCCTTCCTCCATGTATACTTTTTGCTTGGTGGTTTAGTCCCTGGAAGCTCTGGGTGGTCCAGTTAATTAATATTGTTCTTATGGGGTTGCAATCCCATTCAGCTCCTTCGGTCCTTCCCCTAGCTCTTCCATTGGGGTCTCAGTCCAATGGTTGGCTGTAAGTGTCTATATCTGTATTGTTCGGGTGTTAGTAGAACCTCTCAGGGGACAGTCATATCAGGCTCCTGTCACCAAGCACTTCTTCGTGTCAGCAATAGTGTAAGGGTTTGGTGTCTGCAGTTGGGATGAATCCCTAAGTGAAGCAGTCTCTGGAGGGCCTATTCTTCAGTCTCTGTTCCATTTTTCCCCCTGTTTTTCCTTCGAACAGGAACATTTCTGAATTTAAAATTTTGGGATGCGTGGGTGGCCCAATCCCTCAACTGGGGGCCATGCCTATCTACTGTAGGTTGTCTCTATAGGTTCTATCTCCCCTTTGTTGGGTATTTCAGCTAAGGTCATCTCCATTGGCTCCTGGGAGCCTAGCATTTCCACATTGGATCTTATCCACATGGTTATGACAGACAAGTTTATTAAATTCCTTTTTGTTGTTTTGCACAATATTCCTTTCTTTCTTCTCTTCCTTAACTTTCTTTAAGAGGTTTCACAGGTACTTGCCTGGCCTCTTCTTAAGTGCCACAATATTGATTTGTTGATTTATACTTCTAGTATTTATTTATTTATTGTGTGTGACTGCTCAATTGACTTTGTGAATAGACTATGCATTCCCAGCTTTTCAAACAATACTTGCTAAATAATTCAGTATAGTTCAGTATATTTTCTGTACTAAATAAGTTCCTTAAAAACTAGAACAGAATTCTATCACTTTCATTGTGTGTGTCTTTTGTTTAAACGTGCTAAAAATGTTGTACAGTTATTGTCTTCATTTAAGTACATTGCTTTACCTCAAGTAAACACATACTGTTTTTTTTTTCTTTCTTTCTAGCTCTACCCAAGCTTCAGAATGCAAGGAAAGGGGTCATACACTCTGTCACATTGGAAACAAGATTAGTATTGACAAATTGGGTATAGATTTTCTGGACTTATAGAAATTAGACATTAAAAAACACTGCACAGAGAAATTCTTATTTGAGAACAATGAATATTCCTAATTTAAAAATATCACTTAATTAAGAGTTTTTCTAAAATCCAAAGTCAGTGACACCTTCATTTCCAAGGTGACTTACTGAATCTTTTCTCCTATATCCAATCACTGCAATTAAAATGTTTTCCAAATTTTTATTACAGTAATTTTCAAATATATTTTAATTTTAGAGAAGATACAAGAAGTGTATAAATAAAGAATCCATTTCCACTTCATTTCATATTCAGAAGCACCTTGAGTATCCTAGGAATCAAAGAGGACACAGACACCGAATTGTCTGTGTTTGCAGATGTCAAAATCTCCAAGGGTGTCTTTGTTTAGATCACCTTTACATTGCCATGGAAACTATTCTCCCCACGTCTAGAAACTGAGTTATGGGAACACTAATTTTATTCCCATGGAGATCTAGAAGTTCAGATTAAGCATGTCTTTGGAGTAATAGTCAAATATGGGACATTATATTTCTTTTCTCTCTCTCTCTCTCTCTCTCTTGGTTGGATATTTTCTTTGTTTACATTTCAAATGTTTTCCCCTTTCCAGGTCTTCCCTTCAGAAACCCCCCCTATTTCATCACCCTCCCCGTGCCTCTATGAACGTGCTCCCACTCCCGTTATTCCGGCCTGGCATTCCCCTACACTGGGAGATGGAACACCCTCAGGCCCAAGGGCCTCTCCTCCCACTGATCTTCAACAAGGCCATCTCTGTCACATATGTAGCCAGCACCATGGTTAGCTCCATGTGCATTCTTTGGTTCATGGTCCAGTAACCAGGAGCTCCAGGGGGTCTGGCCCATTGACAATGTTGCTCCCTCCATGGGGCTGCAAACTCCCACAGGAGGTTTATCTGATCCTGATTTAACTTTGGTATTTGGTATCTGTCTAGAAAATTGTACATTTTATTCAGATTTTCCAGTTGTGTTGTGTATAGGCTTTAGTCATAGGATCTGATGATTTTTTGAATCAGTTTCTCTTGCTATATCTCCCTCTTCGTTTATGATTTTGTTAATATGGATACTGTCTCTGTGCTCTCTGGTTAGGCAGGCTAAGTGTTTATCTATCTTGTTGATTTTCTCAAAGAACCAGGTTTTGTTGATTATTTGTATAGTTCTTTTTGTTTCAACTTGGTTGATTTCAGCACTGAGTTTGATTATTTCCTGCTGTCTACTCCTCTTGAGTGTATTTACTTCTTTTTGTTCTAGAGCTTTCAAGTGTGCTGTTAAGCTGCTAGTGTATGCCCTTTCCACTTTCATTTTGGAGCCACTCAGAGCTATGAGTGTTCCTCTTAGCACTGCTTTCATTGTGTCCCATAAGTCTGGGTATGTTTTACCTTCATTTTCATTAAATTCTCAAAAATCTTTAATTTCTTTCTTTATTTCTTCTTTGACCAAGATATCACTGAGTAGAGCGTTGTACAGCTTTCATGTGTATGTGGCCTTACTGTTGTTTTTGTTGCTATTGAAGACCAGCCTTAATCCATAGTGATCTGATAGGAGGCATGAGATTATTTCAGTTTTCTTATATCTGTTAATGTCTGTCTTGTGACCGACTATATGGACAGTTTTGAAGATATCATGAGGTGTTGAAAAGATGGTATATTCTTTTGATTTAGGATGAAATGTTCTACAGATATCTGTTATATCCATTTGGTCCATAACCTCTGTTAGTTTCACTGTGTTTCTGTGTAGTTTGTGTTTCCATGATCTGTCCATTGATAAGAGTGGGGTGTTGAAATATCACATTATTATTGTGTGAGGTGTAAAGTGTGCTTTAAGTTTTATTAAAGTTTCTTTTATGAATGTGGGTGCCCTTGCATTTGGAGCATAGATGTTCAGAATTGAGAGTTCTTCTTGGTAGATTTTTTCCTTTGATGTGTATGAAGTGTCCTTTCTTATCTATTTTGATGACTCTTCGTTGAGGTCGATTTTATTTGATATTAGAATGGCTACTCCAGCTTGTTTCCAACTGTTTGTTTGAAAAATTGTTTTCCAGCCCTTAACTCTGAGGAAGTGTTGTCTTTGACACTCAGGTTCATTTTCTGTATGCAGCAAAATGTTGGGTCCTGTTTATGTAGCCAGTCTGTTAGTCTATGTCTATTTTTTTCTTTTTTTTTTCTTCCAATGATTTTTTTATTAGATATTTTCTCCATTTACATTTCAAATGCTATCCCCAAAGCCTCCTACACCCTCCCCCCACCCTGCTCCCCAACCCATCTACTCCTGCTTCCTGGCCCTGGCATTCCCCTGTACTGGGGCATGTCTTTTTATTGGGGAAAGTCCATTAATGTTAAGAGATATTAAGGTATAGTGATTGTTGCTTCCTGTTATTTTTTATGGTATTTTTATGTTTGTGTGGCTATCTTCTTTTATGTTTGTTGAAAGATTAGCTTCTTGCTTTTTCTTTTTCTTTTTTATTTATGTGTATGAGTATGCTGTAGCTGTTTTCAGGCACACCAGAAGAGGGTGTCATATCTCATTACGGATGGTTGTGAGCCACCATATGGTTGCTGGGATTTGAACTCTGGACCTTCGAAAGAGCAGTCGGCGCTCTTAAGCACTGAGCTATCTCGCCAGCCCCCTTCTTGCTTTTTCTAGGGTATAGTGTCCCTCCTTGTATTGGCGTTTTCCATCGAATATTCTTTGTAGTACTGGATTTCTGGAAAGATATTCTGTAAATTTGGTTTTTTCATGGAATACTTTGGTTTCTCCATCTATGGTAATTGAGAATTTTGCTACGTATAGTAGCCTAGGATGGCATTTGTGTTCTCTTAGGGTCTGCATGACATCTGCCCAGGATCTTCTGGCTTTCATAATCTCTGATGAGAAGTCTGGTGTAATTCTGATAGGTCTGCCTTTATAAGTTACTTGACCTTTTTCCCTTACTGCTTTTAACAGTCTTTCCTTGTTGTGTGCATTTGTTGTTTTCACTATTATGTGACTGGAGGAATTTTTCTGGTGGAATCTATTTGGAGTTCTTTAGGCTTCTTGTATGTTCATGGGCATCTCTTTCTTTAGGTTGGGGAAGTTTTCTTCTATAATTTTGTTGAAGATATCTACTGGCCCTGTAAGTTGGGAATCTTTGCTCCCTTCTATTCCTGTTATCCTTAGGTTTGGTCTTCTCATTTTGTCCTGCATTTCATGGAGGTTTTGGGTTAGGTGATTTCTACATTTTGCATTTTCTTTGACTATTGTGTCAATGTTTTCTGTGGTATCTTCTGCACCTGATATTCTCTCTTCTTTCTCTTGTATTGTGTTGGTGATGCTTACATCTGAGACTACTGATCTCTTTCCTAGGTTTTCTATCCCTAGGGTTGCTTCCTTTTGTGATTTCTTTATTGTTTCTATTTCCAGTTTTAGATCCTGAATGGTTTTGTTCAGTTCCTTCTCCTGTTTGTTTGTATTTTCCTATAATTTTTAAGGGATTTTTGTGTTTCCTCATTTACCTGTTTACCTGTGTTCTCTTGTACTTCTTTAAGGGAGTTATTTATGTTCTTCTTAAAGTCCTTTGCCATCTTCATGATATATAATTTTACATCAGAGTCTTGCTTTTCTGATGTGTTGTGGTAACCAGGGCTCACTGTGATAGGAGAACTGGGTTGTGATGATGCCAAGTAGCCTTGATTTCTGTGCTTATGTTCTTGTCCTTGCCTTTTGCCATCTGGTTATCTCTGGTGTTAGCTGGTCTTGGTGTTTCTGGGGCTTGTCCCTCCTGCAAGACTCTGTGTCAGTACTCCTAGGAGACCAGTTCTCTCCAGGAGTTATTTAGGTTTGGAGAGCTGTGGTACTGGTCAGGTCTGGGGTGCAGAGAGAAATCAGAATGATCCTTTCCCCAGCTGTTCTTTGGTTCCTATGTCCTGATTTCTCTGGGAAGGTCCCTCTTGGGTCAGGAATTTGAAGTGATTCTCTTACCTATGCTCTCAGGTGTGTCAGTGATCCTAGGAGAATAACTCTCTCCTGGCAGTATTTGTGTATGTAGCACTATGTCACAGGACCAGCTCTGGGAGCAGACAGGAACCAGAAGGCTCCTGTCCCAGGCAGCTCTTCTATCCCTGTGTCCTGTACTCACAGGTGTGCTAGCACTCCTGGGAGACCAGTTCTCATGGCGGTATTTGTGTATGTAGCACTGTGGCACAGGATCAGCTCCAGACACAGACAAAAACCCCACTTTATTTCTTATATCTGATAGAAATGGAAATAGAGACTACATGTTAACTCAAGAGGCACAAGGAAATGAGAGAAAGATTTCTTTTTTTTTTTTAATTACGTATTTTCCTCAATTACATTTCCAATGCTATCCCAAAAGTCCCCCATACCCTGCCCCCCTTCCCTATCCATCCATTCCCATTTTTTTGGCCCTGGTGTTCCCCTGTACTGGGGCATATAAAGTTTGTGTGTCCAATAGGCCTCTCTTTCCAGTGATGGCTGACTAGGCCATCTTTTGATACATATGCAGCTAGAGTCAAGAGCTCCGGGGTACTGGTTAGTTCATATTGTTGTTCCACCTATAGGGTTGCAGATCCCTTTAGCTCCTTGGGTACTTTCTCTAGCTCTTCCATTGGGAGCCCTGTGATCCATCCAATAGCTGACTGTGAGCATCCACTTCTGTGTTTGCTAGGCCCCGGCATAGTCTCACAAGAGACAGCTATATCTGGGTCCTTTCAGCAAAATCTTGCTAGTGTATGCAATGATGTCAGCGTTTGGAAGCCAATTATGGGGTGGATCCCTGGATATGGCAGTCTCTAGATGGTCCATCCTTTCGTCAAAGCTCCAAACTTTGTCTCTGTAACTCCTTCCATGGGTGTTTTGTCCCCAATTCTAAGAAGGGGCACAGTGTTCACACTTTGGTCTTCATTCTTCTTGAGTTTCATGCATTTAGCAAATTGTATCTTAGAGAGAAATATTTCTAAACAGGACCCTGATAGCATAGACATTAAAACTAACCATTGATATATTGAGCATTGTAAAAGTGAAATGCTTCTTTATAGCAAACAACCCCTTCACTTTAGTGAAGAAACAGCCTACAGAATGGGAAATATATTTGCCTATTCTATATCTGACAGTCAGTTAATATCTAGAATATGTAAAGAACTCAAAAATTGATCAAAAAGGCAAATAACCCAATTAAATATGGGGCATGGAACTAAACAGAGAAGCCTCAAAAGTCATATTTCTTCTTATCCTAATCAGAATACCCAAGATGAAACAAAGACAGCCAATGCTAGCAAGGATATTGGTAAAGGATATTGGTATTGACATGTAATTATTGCTGGTGGGAGTCCAAACAGCCACTATGGAAATTAGTGTGGCATTTCCAAAAAAAAGCTAAAAATAGATCTACCACAAAATCCATATATATCACTCTTGGTCATAAATCCAAAGGACTCTACATCTTACTATGAAATACATGCTCATATGTGTTCATTACTGTTATTTTCAGAATAGCAAAAGTGAAAACATTCTAGATAGTCATCAACTGATAAATGGGAAATAAAAATGTGATATATCTATCCAATAAATTATTATTCAGCTATTAAGAAAAATAAAATTTCCAAGTTAGTGGATGGAGCTAAAAACAATCTCCTAAGTAAGGTAACGCAGACCCTCAACTACAAACACTGTATGTTTTCTCTTCTTTGTAAATGATAGCTATTATGTTTTAGATAATATGTGTTTTATTTAGAATACCAACAGAAGTTAAGTAGCCAGCAAGGGGAGAAGGAGAGGGTCCTCCAGGGAAAGGGAAATAGAATATAGTATCATAAAGGGAGAAAGGGAAAATTAGAATAGGAGAATTAACTGGGGTATATGTGAAAGGGCAGAGTAGAAGAGGGCACATGGTGAGGGATAACAAAAACTAAAGACACTTTGAAATGTTATATGGAAACCCATACTGTAGTAGCTTCATAAAATATATGCAAATAACAGGAATTTAAGTGGAATTGCCATAAAATGCAGAGACAATACACCAACTAGACATCATATGCTACCCAAAAACTCTCAGTACCAGGAAAGAATTATATCTTTGTGAGTTGTTGGATGTTCATCAGTATAGAGACCCACAACTGTACAAGGTGAAGAGAATGAGAGACTTAATTGTTCTGCCTTAAATGAGATTTCTATATCCCACCAACCTCATCAAGGCTCAGAGTTCTATGCACAAGATAGAGCAGAAAGACTATAACAGCTTGAGAGGTAGATGGTGCCAAGGAAAGAGGCTATTCAAGATACAGAAGTGTAGATGTACATATGAACCCACAGAGTATATGGCAGCATGTACACAGAACCCTTATATGTACAAGCAAGACAAAAATCTCAACACAAACATGAGACACAGGCACAAGGTCTCAACTCTGGACAATAATAATACATCATTGCTTGGAGGGGAAAATCAACTCTCATCAATGGAGTGTGTGTGTGTGTGTGTGTGTGTGTGTGTGTGTGTGTGTGTGTTAATGTTAAGTAAGACAAAAAAGGAGAAGATGAGTAAATAAGAAAGAGGATGAAAGATCTGGCAGGGTTTGGAGAAAAGAAAAATACATTCAAAACATATTGGATAGAATTCTCAAATAATGAATAAAATCCTTATACTAAAATATATATTCAGAAATTTGGCTTTGAATCCATAGAAACTCAAAAGATTCAGACATTTTTCATATTAATGAGTCAAATAAGAATAATATTTGTTCTTAAAGGATGTCATATTATCATTAAGAAAAGACTAGACATATTATTGTATTTGTGTCATAGAAATTCAGAGTATAGGGGGATATTATGCAGCCCAGTTGTTTGCCTGATATTCACGGTCACCAAGGTCAACTTGAACAGTTGACTCCAAGTTTAAATTCATTGATTTATACATATGAAAACTAAAAGCACATGCTATTATGGGAGTAAGTAAAATGGAATCCAAGTTTATGAATAATTATTACAAGACATTGAAGTTTTCTTTAAGTGCTTCTTAGCCATTTGAAATTCCTCTGTTGAGAATTCTTTGTTTAGCTCTGTATCCCATTTTTTAATTGGATTATTTAGTTTTTTGGCATATTTTTGAGTTCTTTATACATTTTGGATATTAGCACTTTATTGGGTGTAGGGTTGGTAAAGATCATTCCATTCCTTAGGCTGCCATTTTGTTCTATAGCTTGTGTCATTTGCCTTTCAGAAGCTTGTCAGTTTCAGAAGATCCCATTTATCAATTGTTGCTCTTAGAGCCTGAATCATTGGTGTTCTGTTCAGGAAATCTTCTGTGCCAATGTATTTGATACTATTTCTCTCTTTTTCTTCTAGTAGATTCAGTGTATCTGGTTTTATGTTGAGGTCTTTGATCAAGTTGGACTTGAACTTTGTGCAGAGTGATAAGTATGACTCAATTTGCATTCTTCTACATGCATACCATCAGTTAGACCAGCACCATTTGTTGAAGATGCTTTCTTTTTTTCCACTCTATGGTTTTCACTTCTTTGTCAAAGATCAAGTGTCCATAGGTGTGTGGGTTTATTTCTGTATCTTCAATTCTATTCCATTGATCGACCTGTCTGTCACTATACCAATATCATGCAGTTTTCATCACTATTTCTCTGTAGTACACCTTGAGGTCAGTGATGGTGATTTCTCTAGAAGTTCTTTTCTTGTTGAGAATTGTTTTTGCTCTCCTGGGTTATTTTGTTTTTCCATATAAAGTTGAGAATTCTGTACACAGTGCCTCTATATGAACCTCTGGCAGAGAAGGTAAAGCAAGAATTTAGCTGATAAATGAGT
This sequence comes from Mus musculus, assembly GCF_000001635.26. Classification (NCBI taxonomy): domain Eukaryota; kingdom Metazoa; phylum Chordata; class Mammalia; order Rodentia; family Muridae; genus Mus; species Mus musculus. The sequence continues at coordinate 92,169,449 of NC_000075.6, forward strand.
AGTTCCATATTTCCATGTAAATTGATGATAAAGAATGAATAACTACAATGAGGGCTCATTCTTCAGGGGTCTTGAAAAGAGGTGAATTCTCCCCTGTGGAATTAGTTCATCTACTTTTGTAGATGAATTATCCAGAAGGAAACTATGTGCAGACTTGATGGTAGGTAAGAGTAAGGACACTAAAATTGAAAGAATTTAAAGACAAGTATAAAACCAACTCACAGTTCTAGTTATATGAAGTATAGAGAATTTGTGTATTTTTAAATAAATTTTAATATCCACTTGAAACTATGCATCCTAGAAAGAGTTCTGGGCAACTAAAAAGGCAAACAATAAGCAGTGAACATCAGCATGTGTCTTCATTGGCATCTCTCCATTCATCACTGAAGACACAATTAAGGATGCATGGCTAACTAACTATTGAAAAACAACTTGCCGTATTTCTTTAACATACTCAAACATCATTTTGGCAGTAGAACTGGTGGCTTTATTTCAGGTTGTGTGTGTGTGTGTGTGTGTGTGTGTGTGTGTTTAACATTTGTGTGTGGTATTGCGTTTGAATCCATAGCCTTCTGTAAAGCTAAATGCTTTAGTAGTGAGTGAAATCCTCAGTATCCAGAACTTTCTGTATTAGAGATTTTATGGTGATAGGTTGTTTTCCAGGAAAATGAACAGGTCTCCTTCTGGTAAAAAAGATAGAGGCTTATTTCCTGTTGTGAAGTAACCAGTTTCTCTAGGCTTGTCCTGTAATTCAAGTCTCTGAATGAACATTCTTCTTTTATCTTTGGATTTCATGAATAAAATCGTCATCAACTCTTTTAATTTGTATGAGAATTCAAAGCCAGTACTATACTATTCTCTAGCAGATGACATCCTGAAAACTTAGCAATGACACTACTTGAATACATTTGTTTTGAGGCCAATGCAAAGACTGAAATTTTGTGACCAAGAAGAATCATGTTTACTCTCTCTTTTGAATACTGAATGCCTTTGGAGATTATCTTTTTCTGTAATCATGGTCATGTTCTTTCACATTAATTTGACCTAACATTATAAGGTAAGTGCTATTTACATCTAAAATGTACACTACTGGAGAGCATGTTGATGCAAATGAATATGGTTCAAGATCAAGTACTGTAAATCCATTGTAGTTACTTCCTGGGCTTACAAAAGTTAAGATGAAGGGTTATTTTCATTCTCAAACAAATTTCCAGGGGCTGCTATAATTTTCTAGCTCAAATAGTTTCAATTTTTCCACTACCAAAGAGTGTGAATGAGGAGCTGCACTTGCCTTACAAGGGAAGGGAACCATCTGAAATGTAGTGGCTTGGGGAGAGGCAGGCAGCTGAGGAGCCTACAACTCTACAGGTGTCTACCACATGCTCTGGTGTTGTGTCAGTGCTTGACAGGTCCTATCTGTGAGAAGAAGTCATATTCAAAGTGAAATACATGCTATCTCACAACAAATCAACATTGATAGATGGCTGCTTGCCATTGGTTTTGACAGCTGGGAGTAGTTGCTTTCAACCTTGGTTAGTGTAACATTACTTCTGAAACATTCCGTTCTTCTCACTGAGTATTCCTATTTTGCCCAACATATCTTCATCTATTATTATTTTTAGTTATGTCAGTAAGATTTGTGAAAATCTGTTTTCTAGCTAGTCCTATAAAGACCTCCGTAATAGTCTTGATTATCTCTTGCCTTGCAAAAACATACAACATTAATGATCTGCCTCTCTTGTCAATTATCAGGTAACAGTATAGGTCCTCTATATGATAGACTTTAAGCAAGTAGCCATATACAAATATTTTTGCTTTGATATCAACTGTTTTGAAGTGTTTTGTTTAAGAATAATTCTATGGTGCTTTTAATCATAAGGATGCTGCCAACAAATGATCAATTGCAATATTCTCATTGAGAGTGTTGGAATGATATCCTTTACATGATCAAAGAACACCTCCTTTAATATCAACCCACCTCCATATTTTTGTGGCTAGACATGAGACAACATTACTTGAAATCGCTAAGACATTTTCCACTATATCAATACTTTCAAATATTAGATTCACAGGTAATCTAGTCTGCTAACTATGTTGTTGCTTAAAATATGTTAAGCACCAGTTACTGTGTGTTTATTGTGTGCTCATGTGCATGATCATACACACGTGTTCCATAGCACTCAGATGGTCAGAAATGGTGGCAAACATCTTTTTATGCTGAGCCATTATGCCAGCTCCTCCCAGAATATTTGAAATGTATTTAATATTGAAAATCTAAGAAAAAGCACCCCACTAATGGCAGTCTCAGGGAAAACACATAGCTGTGAAAAAAATTGCAGGTTGTGTCAGAACTGAGAGATATTTGCAAATACTACCACAATGATTTCTCGTTACATTAGTTGCTCTATCAGGACAATGTAGAGATGTGGAATAAGTATAAGATTTATCACCAACAGAAAGTCTACAAATTTAACATAGTAAAAGAACTTGTGCTCATTAATAATTTTCTAATAATCTTTAAAAATCAGCATTCGGCATCCAGTACCCTAATAATGAAGCATTTGGAATACAGCACACCCTGGATTAAGCTTTTCATTAAAATGACAGTGCTTACGCTGCATTTTGGGGTAGAATTTCATGACTATTATTAAATGTATAAAGAAAATTTGATTGGGACTGCTAATGCCCTTTTTATTATTGTAGAAGATAAATGCTTTGTTAGAAATAAACTCATCTCAGGCTTACTCTTTCTGCATACTAATTAATAGAACAGAAGCATGGATTTGTTAATTAAAATAAGATACCTCGGGGAATTGAAATTAATTTGGAGTCCTAACAGACAGTCTTATGTCAATAAATTTCCCAGTTTTGTCAGCATCAAGTGAAAATAGATAAAGCCATTTTTAAAAAATGAGAAGAAATTTCCTGTTTTAGATCAGGTACTACGCATGAGGTGGATTAATGTGGTTTTTCATTAACGTTAATAATCTCCATGGGTATGGTAGAGACTTCTGAATATGTTTTCAGATATTGCGTATATAAGTCATTTGTTCAACTGTGATCCAGTTTAATCGTTGCTGAAAGCTGTAACCATCTGGCAGATGTTTCCTGGCCTCTCTGAAATGAGTTGAGGTGCTCATTTCTCCATCCATTGAGCACATGTCCAGGTCACAAGAAATACCACTGCAATTAGCAATGCACCCTAAAGAGCAATATCAAGTGTGTTTTGGACTGCATTGTCATGAGACATAGCTACTCTCCAACACTGGAAAAAATCTATTCAAACACAGAAGTATCCTTCAGGGTCAGTGAGAGAAAACTTGCATCTCATTGCAATTCACTGCACTGAAATTTGGAACCAACTATTTTCTTTTTGCTTGTATGTCAATGTTTTTCTTTTTAATTCATATTGTAAAACATATTGTAGAATAATAACACTAACCATAGAGTTCTCAACATTTTTATGAGACAGACCTTTCTGAAAGCCTGATACAACCTACAGCCTTCTGTCTTAAATTTAATTTGTATAAAACACCATAGACACATATCTTGGCACAAATGAAAATTATATTCAATAAAATCAGTAACTTACCTGGTATACCTACATAGGGCAATAGTATCAAATAAATGATTTATTATATTAGACTAGTAAATTATACATGGTAAGAATTTCTTACCTTTGATAAACTCTATATTACTTCTTCATATTCTGAACAGAATGGTGTATGCCACACACACCACAAATAATATTCCACACTATCCTCCCCCAACAAACATACCATATATCACACACAAACCACAAACCATACACAATATATGTATACATATATATGCTTATATATGGATATTTGTGTGTGTATATATATATATGTACATATATATATAAGCATATTACACATACCATACACACCCCATAAACCACACACACAATACACATATAACCCAAACCACATTCACATGCATACACACATTACACACATATATACACACCACAACACCCACCCACATCCACCATACACCACATACACAGTACACACACATCCCATGCCACACACCACACCACACACACAGTAATACATGCACACACTCACAGACACCATATACCACACACAGGACATAAACATCCCATACTACACACAATACTCGCAGACACACACAAATACACAAACACATCACACATATACACACATAAACACACCACACATCACACACATGTATACACATACACCATTCACATACCACACACATATCTACCACATTTGCATACACACACCATACCACATACACATACTACAGAACATACATACACACACACACACACACACACACACACCCATACCACCTACATACACTGCAAAACATGCACACACACACACACACCACATCGACAACACATACCATACACACATATACACATCACACACTCATATACGCATACAAACACCACACATTACAAATCATACAAAGAGGGATCTCTATGAGAAATCCCTCCTATAGGAGTTGCTAGAAGCCAGTGAATGTTTTGTACTAGAGTCTAAGATCTCTGACCAGATTTACAACTGACCCTTAGACAGGAAAAGAACAGAGACTAATATTACTTGAAAATACAATTTATCATGAATTTGTTGTTACTGTTGAAGATGCTAATGTACACTGAGGAGGTGTTTGGTATGCCTGAAATTTATAAACTATTAATGATTGATGTGGATAATTATTTATTCATTTTAATAAGCATTTTTATACAAATCTCAAAACGAGGGGTTAGGAATTCATATTATGACTTGGAAGTGGATCAAAATTAAAGCAGCATGTAGATTAGACTCTTCGGGGAGAGAATATTTATTGACAGAATTAAAAAGGACATCAAAGTCGAACACAAGTAACATCACCATTAGAAGTCAGGAAAGGAAAAACCAGAAGGAAACAGTGTCAAATATGCCAAAGAAAGAAACTGTTTTCAAACAAAGGACTTGTCAACAGTCAAGGGTGGGAAGAGGACCCATGAATCAGGATTTCAAAGCATGTTAGGTTTTGGCAAGCAGAGGATTCTGTTACCGTGGAAACAGCCACGTGAGAAGGCAAGGCCTCTGAATCACTGAGTGGAAGCCTGAGGTCACTTCTCTACAGAGTGAATGGGTGGCGGGTGGGGGTGGGAGGCCGGGAAGGCAAATATTGACATATATTTTAGGATGCTGCTTTTGAAATGAAAGAGACAAAGGGGCTGGGAAAGGGACACAAAGGCGAGGGACCAGGCTTCACGTTTTTGTTTTTTTTTTTTTTTCAAGTGATACTAAAATTCCTGCACAAAGCGTTTCTGTAGATTTAAGAACTTCCTCTCCAGAAGGGAAAGTCAATTAAACATTACAATAGATTACCTCATGTTCTTTGTAGACTCTCCTCCCTCCCGGCTAAATTCATCAAATTCTCCATTAAAAAAGCTTGAAGGTGAAGAGATGAATCGAAGGGCCCCCTTTCGATCCCACAGCAGCTGCCACCTTTGTTGATTTTTACATAAGCTTCCATCCTGAAAAGCGAGTGTATCAGGAGGGCTAGTGAGCTCTTTTGAAAAATCCTCCTCAGATATAATAATAAAAAAAACATGAAAGAAAACAATGAAACACCGATCATATATCAACTCCCATTCCAAATTTTCTTACCTAGTCATACTTGGTGCTAAACTCTTCTCCCGTTTCCACCCTTCTTAGCCCTTGCTATTATTTTGTTTCTTCCTAAGTAATTGGTTTCCTTCTGTGTGTTCTTGTCGGCTACTTCTTGCAACCATAACTGCATTAAAGCCACAAAAAAAAAAAAAATGGATAAAAATCCATGTGTTTGCTCTGTATAATTTTTAAAACTGAGAGGTCTCTAGTGTTTGTTTGTTTGTTTGTTTGTTTGTTTTTCTCCTTAAACCAACAGATTTGAGGGAGGGCGTGGTGGGCTCTTTGGGATCACTTGGAACCCGCGTTCATAAGCACACACTTTAGTTATGCTCAAAAGTTGAAGCTTTTTTGTCATATACTGCCCTTAATCTTTCAGTGTTTGGGTGGCAGAGCGGCCCAGGCTTTTTCTTTTTCTTTTCTTTTTTTTTTTAATTAGGTATTTATTTCATTTACATTTCCAATGCTATCCCAAAAGTCCCCCACCCGCTCCACCACCCACTCCCACTTCTTGGCCCTGGCGCTCCCCTGTACTGAGGCAGATAAAGTTTGCACGACCAATGGGCCTCTCTTTCCACTGATGGCCGACTAGGCCATCTTTGATACATATGCAGCTAGAGACACGAGACAGGAGCTCTGGGGGGTACTGGTTAGTTCATATTGTTTTTCCACCTATAGGATTGCAGATCACTTTAGCTCCTTGGGTACTTTCTCTAGCTCCTCCATTGGAGGCCCTGTGATCCATCCAATAGCTGACTGTGAGCATCCACTTCTGTGTTTGCTAGGCCCCAGCATAACGAATCGTTAGGTTTCTCACTGTCAGGGTCTGGTAGAAATACCGAATGCTTGTAAACGCAGCATCTGCTTCAAAACGCAGTATACATATTGTATGTGGAGAGATTATGATGGCTTCTAAGTTCCTCGATGCTGTTCTCTGGATGAGCAGAATAGAGGAGCCCAACAAGGGTGTTCAGAAGACAGAAATGACAAGCCTGAAGAAATATCACGAAAACGGTCTCTGGCTTTGGAGACCATCAGCTACTCTTTCTCCCTTTCGCTCTCTTAAAGAACAGCTTGCGTCCCATCACCTATTTGTTTAATTTTCTGGCTGTGAACAAGTTAATAAACGACTCTAGGTTTTCTTTGAGGAACAAGCTCATTGCTTTGCCGTGTCTATGTAGCTCTAAAGTCAGAAAGCTCTGTGCCACTGACAAATTAGGAGAAATCCTGAGAGAATCCTGAGAAATGGATCATGTGCCTTTGTCTTTCAGGACTCTTGTCTTAGGAATTACTTAAAGCCAATGAAATCATGTATATCTGAAAAACACAAGAGTCCCCAGCTTCAGCTGCTGAGCCCCACTTGGACCTTTGTTCTTGCTCTGTTTCGTGTGCACAGAGCTCACAGATTTTTCTTGGAGCAGGAGACTTGACAGGACACATTTGGAAGTATGTTCGCTGACTCTCCATATTTCTTATCTCTCCTAACTTGTGTTAATTTATGGCCCACTTTCTATTTGAATAGTCTCCAACAGACATAGCTGCTACCAAATTTCACTGGAAATAATACATATTATTCATAAAATAGAGAAAAATACTGTATTTTGCTATTATTCGCTAAATCAAGATAACTGGATCGCCAATCCCTTAATACAGCAAAAGCTGATGCAAAATAGTAGGGACTGACTCCATAGGAAGAACAACAACCAACCAGTCTCCCCAGAGCTCCCAGGGGCTAAACCACCAACCAGAGAGTACACATGGCAGGACCAATGGCTCCAGCTGCATATGTAGCAGAGGATGGCCTTGTCCAGCATCAATGGGAGGAGAGGACCTCGGTCCTGTGAAGGCTCTATGCTCCAGTGTAGGAGAATGCCAGGGCGATGAGGTGGGAGTGCGTGGGTGGGTGGGCCAGCACCCTCATAGAAGCAGGGGGAGGAGGGATGGGAGAGGAGGGTTCTGGAAGGGAAACCAGGAAAGGGGATAACATTTGAAATGTAAATAAATAAAATATCCAATTAAAAAAAAAAACAAGAAAAAAAATAGCCAGCCCTATAAATGTTCTTCCTTCCTGTGTCTTCTCCAATCACAACACCTGACAGCTACTTCCTGACTTGTTTCACTGGGGAAAAATAAAGTCTTTAAAGTCTTTATTTAAAAGCCTTAGACTTGCCACAAGACTACTTTTGTTAAGCATTCTGCAGACGATCCAGGACAAGAGACTGTCTCAAGAAAGGTGGAAAGTGAAGAGACCAACATTGAAGTCCTTGAAGCCATCCTCTGATCTATGGCTTGTGATCACATGCTCTTACCTACATTTACACATATAAAAGTGCATGCACACACATGCATCATACCTACTTGCACACACACAGGCATGCCACACATGCCCTCATGCACATATGCGTCATACACACAAAATGAAAAAGAAAAAAAAAATGTCTTCTCTGTCCCTAAAATCTATCTATCCCTTCCCAACTAAACAAAGTAACTCCCTTCCTTCATGTTCTGGGACTTCTCCCATCAATTTCCAGGTACTAGGAGACAGGAAGTAGAGGACAGTAGGACATAGTAGATGTGTATTCTGTCTGTAGTAACCCTTGCTCCCTTCACCCTCTCCAAGAAGCCAATCACCTCTTCTTCTGCATCATATGGTAATTGACATTCTCTTTGCTAAGATGCTGACTTCTGGCGTGAGAGTTAATCTTCCTAGCTTCAGAACTCCCCTGTTTATAAGCAACCACTTTGTAATAAGCAACCCCAATTTTCCCTGAGTCCTGTAAGCAGATCTCAGTATACTCCCTAGGGGTGGCACTAAATTTTCTTTCCAGGGCTTATGTTTCATATTCAAGGCCTCTGCTTCACTGTTCTATGCCTCCCTCCTAGGACAAAGGGAACAGTTGGTCCATCTGAAGGGAGGAATTTATGGTGAAGAAAATCCTCACCAAAAAAAAAAAAAAAAAGATTATCAATTTGTTTCATTCATCTTCAATTAGGAGAGAGAAACAACCCTATACATTTTCTCTTTGCTGTGAAAAACATCACTCACAAATGCAAAAGAACAGAAACAGTGATCTGAAGTTTGTTCCAACTGCTCAAAACATTGTCTAACCATAGAAACACTACAAACTAAGTCATATCCCATCCCCAACACTGGGTCATTGTCTGTATCCCTTGGGCAGATAACAGGTACATTTAAGATATTTTGAAACTATATACCTGATTAGGAGATCAAAGATATTATAAAAATTTTTATATGTAAATATTTTAAGTACCTGAAAATAATTACAATTTGGCTACAATTTGATTCTTCATTTATTTGTTTAAATAGTATATATTAGCTCAATAGCATTAAATTATCCATGTAATATATCTCATGATATCATACTTTTACATTTTAAATATATAAAAATATACAATACATTTTAAAATATATAAAAATATACAATACTTTTATGACTTTATGGTTTGTATAAATGCATGCTTTATTGTTTATCTAAAGGAAATGCTCTGTGTCCTAACTATACATTAATTTAAAAATTGAAAACCAATAAAAGATTTATAGTATGATGACATGAAATACTGCAAAATGAAGTCATTTGAAGGAAAGGAAAATAAAGAACAAATAACCTTAAGCTCTAAATTGTTCACTAAAGAGAACCCATTCTCAGCACTAAGGTCTAATTAATTCTCTTGTCAGACAATCAATTGCCCAAAATGTCACCCCACAAGTGCCTGTTCCTTCACTTTGAGCTGCACACACCATTATATTTAATTTTAAATGGAAGAAAAAGAAAGAAATCATCTTATAGTCTATAAATTATACAAAATTAGAACATTGTTTATTTTAAAGCATCAATAGGTTTATTAATCTTAGAAAAAAGTGGTAATGAGAATGCAATGATAGCTTCAGGAAGGTAACCTTGGCAACAGTTTGGCTGGTTTCCATGGTTACAAAGAGTACAGCTGAGAGGCTCAAAGAATCACAATTTCCTTTGATTGGTAGATTCTGAAAATGATGATTTGGAAAGTGACAAGGGATTTAAAAAGAGAAAAAAAATTCCCTTGTGAGGAATGAGACATTAAGTGTAATAATAGCACATTGATGGCTGGACACAAGACAGGCCTTTGAAATTTAATGAAACCTCCTTTTGCTCTTTCATAAAAAAAAAGTGGGTGGAATATCTCAATCTATAGCAGCGTGAATTCACAGACTGAACCCCTGCTTCTGATTAACTAGCCAGAGTATATTAGATTGTCTATAATATGCTTTTTTTAATTGGCTTAAAATCTTTCATGGATGAAAAGTGTGAATAAAACTTAAAATTAAAATCTTTTACGATGGGGCTTAGTGTAAATAAAATGAATATTTTTGATGTCTTCATATTGTTTGGTGAAATTTGGTAGGCAAAATGAATCGACAAATTTAAAACACAGTCAAAGATAATACTGAGAAGTCTATAGCCATGAGGCTATTTCCTTAGCTATTTGAATATATGTAGCCATATAATTTTATTTGCTTATTTGCTACTTGGCTTCCTTTTCAAAGACTTAGCTTCTGATAGTCACTGTAAAAATAATACTATTTCCAAATAACTGCCTAAATTACTGCACAGAAGATCCTTGAATGATGATGAAAACACCTTACATTCAAAATGCATTTTCTAGGCTACCAAAAAAGTAATAACATGGCATATTTCAGAGTATCCATGGCTGGCAAGGAGCTGCTGAAAGATGCCCTAGGTCATCTTTATGTTAAAGTGTAAAACACTGTATCACCACCCCATGGGGGGGGGGGGGGTAACTGAATTTTGTCTTTAAAAAAATTAATTTCCTATCATTTTCACACAAATAGAAAAAATATGTAAGTTGATCCAACCTGTATGCATCTGCAATACCTATAACACATAATTTCATTTTGTTTGTTCGTTGATGTGTTTATTTTAGGTGTATGGGTGTTTTGCCTGTATGAATGTCTGTGTGCCACATCTATGTCTGCTTCTAGCAGAGATCAGAAGAGAGCATTGGATTATATGGGTGTTAGGAATTGATCCTAGGTCCTCTGGAAGAGCGGTCAGTAGTCTTAACTGCTGCACCATCTCTTTATCCTTGGCATGTGATTTCAAAGGTCTCTTTCTATACCTTTAATGCTATTATTTTAAAATAATTAAATAAGATAGCCAAATTTGGGACATCAACTATCGATATTTAGGTCCTAGTCAATACATCAGTTTCAGAAGTTGTGGGGGAAAATGGGAAGTGCCTAAGACTCCTTTTCACACTTTTCCAGAAAGAAGAGTATTTAATAGAAAGAAATGTTTATCTAGAAGTAACTACTTCCACCTACAAGGCAAAACAATTAACAACAATGCACTGAAAAACTGTAGTCTCCCCTCCCCCAGCCTGAAACCTGCTTGCTCAGGGGTGGAGCTTGCCGCTCAATCATTCTGCCACGCCCACTGCTGGAGCTTGCCACTTTGCTGTTCCGAAGCCATCACGTGTTCACCTGCAACCTTACTCCAAGATTATTTGGCGGAATCGGCCCCTCCCCCTCCTTCATAACTGAGTGTCGGAATAGTAAAATTGAGCTTTGATCTGCATCTATCTCTCACGCCGCCCAGCTCCTTTTCTCTTCCAGGTTTCCAAGATGCCTTTCCAGACTAGAACCCGGACATGTGATCCGCTGACTGGACACAACAGAAAACCACAAATTCTGAGACTGAACATGGACATATATATCCTCATATATATGTGAGACTAGTATAATAATCGAAGCATGAGGGGTTTTTGCTGTCTAGTACAGGTAACAGTCCCTATACTATTGGCTGATAAAAAATGGATTCATGTGTGATTCATATATAAGATAAATTGCTAAAAATGGATTTATGATTTCACCCAACAAGAATGTGTTGCCATGGTAGATGAAAATTGTGAAGTTAGTTTTAAACCTGGTGAAACAGCATAAAGAGAATTTAAAAGGAACAGTTCAATTTGAGATGTGATTTTGGAGCAGTAAACATATGTAGTGTGTTTAAAGAGATGAAGCATAGAAGGATCATCCAGAAAGTAAATGAATAGAGAAAGTGACTCGGATTTAAAATGAGAAACAGTCTAAAGTGGAAAGAAGAGTTATTATCAGCAGAAATCTACAACTGTGATGTGCTAAAAGCCTATCAAGGAAGGTGTGTGACACAGTAGGAAGTATTGTCAGTAGGATAAAAGGAGAGTCATTGTGTGTCACTAGAGTGTATAGTAGGGATATTATCACTAACCTTATAAAATGCAGGTTTTATAACACAGTATCAATAAAGGTTTGAATGAGTATTCAAGAGAACACGTTAAGAAGAAAACCAGAGGCTGTATGTGCCGAAATCTCTTTTGAAGTGATTTAGTACACAGAATATCACAAACATGGCTAAAATGGAATGTATCAAGAAAAAAAATCAATGTTTACAAAAGAAATAATTTCAATGTGTGCACTAACAAGCTAGACCTTGTTATCTGTGGCATTTGGAAAAAAAAGTAAAATATGTTGGTTATCACAAACATGGCTAAAATGGAATGTATCAAGAAAAAAAATCAATGTTTACAAAAGAAATAATTTCAATGTGTGCACTAACAAGCTAGACCCTGTTATCTGTGGCATTTGGAAAAAAAGTAAAATATGTTGGTCAAATGTTTTTGAGTGTGAATGAGCCAGTGAGATGGCTACTCCGCGCAGAAAGGAGGAACTCAGAACTAGGAAAGAGGGAGAGGCAGGAAGACAAGCCATATGCAAATGTCTTCTATGTCAGGTAGGTGAATATGATACTGAAAATGTGTCATTTATCTCAGCATTTTTATTACTCAGTGAAGTAAGATACAAAGTTATCAATGGGGAGTAAGGATAAGGCAAGAAGCACAGTGCTTTTTGAGAAAAAAAGAGTGTTAAACAGCCATGCAGAACATGTGAATAGAATCTCTCCAGCTTCCACAAGGCCAACCTCCTGATCCTTCTCAAACAGTTCCACCAGCTGGAACTCATTGCCAAAGAGGGGGCAGAAATGGTTGAAATGTAGTAGTGGAGGACTACAGAGCAACATTGTTTTTAAGACATTTCAGGAACTGTACACATGAACTCACAGCAACTGTGATTTATATGCACAAAACCTCCATGATAATGAGATAACTCTAATTCCAGCACTTACTTGGGTTTCCAAATGTTTCACTTCTAGCCCAGGAAATATTGTCCATTAATGACTGTTGAAGGAAGAAGAGTCAGTTTCCTTAAGAGATGTGGCCCCTGGTAAGTTGTTCATACATCAGATGGTAAGCCTACCCTATCCGCATAATATTAGCACTAAGTGGCCTCAGCAAATTTAAAAATAAAAAGCACATGATGTTAGGAAAACAGTGTGGTATGGATAAGAGTGACATTGAAAAGTAGTCATTTGGTCGTGAGTCTGAACAAAATGTGTTGTATTCATCTATGAAATTCTCAAACAGCAAAACCCAACAATTTTACAAATATAATTTCAACATGTTGCACTGTGTAAACTTGAAGTTCTCAGGAGGTACATGTGACTAATGGTTACCCTGTTGAATATTTAAATCCTGGTAAACACTACAGAAGACCAACCATGATTTTGTTCTAAATAACAATACCAGGCAGGAGATCCATCTTGCATAGGAGACATTAAATTCAACAGAAAGTGGTTGGTAACTCTTATAACACTTGTGATATTGTTGACCCAATGGCTAGGTCTATCCAAGGTGGTTGTGGTTGTAACATGCAGCATTCACATCTGGGTAATACTCTTACATTATTCTGGTAAATTGCTGATGATGGGACAGAAATATTGGTAAATTGATTGAGCAAAAATATTTAACTCATAGATGATTAGACTTTATTTGGTGATTGCATGGGTTTTTTTAAAAATTTCTGTAGTTGTATAATTTTGAACCAAGGGGTCCATATCATTGAGTGAAAATGAGTAGGAAAAAATCTATGCTGGGTTTTCAGTCTAAAATTGTATATAGGAAATAGTCTGAAATAGTATACAAATGAAAATTTTATGTACATCGGTAGACATAGGTAGTGGCAAAGTGTTTGACAGACATTTATTATGATTTCTTAGATATTTTATATCTTGCAATCCTGTCTGCTTTTCTGCTGTACTCATATGTGAGAGTCTCTCTATCCATCATCAGAGAATCTTCCTTTAGTAGTAGATGGGAACTAACACAGAGATGCACAACTGGACAATGTGTAGAATGTGAGAGACTTTAGAGTAGTCAGTACTAAACTGTGTGGATTCATCAAGTGCATGCCCCTGGCCTCAGGAATCTATAAGAATTAGGAGGTGGAGCAGTTATAAGAGCCAGAGGAGATGGATGGTTCAAATGAACCAGTGCCTTCCCAACACAGCAGAAGTGCTGCACATATGAATTCACAGAGAATGTGATGCATGCACGGGGCCTATACAGGTTTAAGACAGGTGAGTTTGCAGCACTGAGAGGGTAGTAGATATTGACCCTACCCCTAATCAAGTAGCTATCTTCAATTGGTATTCACTGGCAAAGGAAAAATTAGTTTCTTTGTTCTAGTCTCATAGGGCGTATTAGCCACACTTCAGGAGTTGGTCAACCCAAAACAAACTCAGAATTTGCTGTTGATGTTGTCATTGTTTGTGTTTGTAGAACTTTTTGCTTTATTGTCCTTATTTGGGCATTTATTTTTGTCTTATTGGTCTTTTACTTATTATTTTGGTTTAAAGTTTTGTATCTTTGTAGGTGTGTGTGTGTGTGTGTGTGTGTGTGTGTGTGTGTGTGTGTGTGTGTGTGTGTGTTTAAGAGAAAGAGCACAGAATTGGGTGGGTGAGAAGGATCAGGGAGGAGTTGGGAAAGGGGAAAGTGTGATCAGAATATTGTACAGATTTTTTTTCATTTAAAAATTTTAAAATGGCCGGACGTGGTGGCACATGCCTCTAATCCCAGCACTTGGGAGGCAGAGGCAAGTGGATTTCTGAGTTCGAGGCCAGCCTGCTCTACAGAGTGAGTACCAGGACAGCCAGGGCTGCACAGAGAAACCCTGTCTCGAAAAAAACAATAAAACAAAAAAATTAAAAATGGAAAATAAACAATATAAAAATAAAGTTAGGAGAATTTAATGGGACAGCTTCTGAAAATAAGCACTCTCAAAATGATCAAAAAATTTCAGATTCCCTTACTTTCTCCAGTGATCATGTTTACTATTCTAATTAACCCTAGCTTTTAAAAGACAAATCTATTTACTCATACCTTAGATGCATTTGTTAGCCTATGTCTTAGAGGCATCTGTGACTAGTTAATGCAGGCCTTCTGTGATTTAGGGTGGTTTGTCATGCTCCTCTCTTCCCTCTCCACTTCCGTATCCCTCTCTCTGATGCAGTCATGGTACATTTTGATCTACAAAGGCCTCCAATCCCACCACTGGTCTCCTATTTACCTACCCTTGATTTATAGATTGATTCACATAACCCCATTCCCTTATATACATATTATTAGAAGATGAAAAGTTCTCCATGTGTCATGAAGTGGTAGGACTAAAATTCAAAAAAATGGCTATTCTACCAAAGGCAATCTAAAGATCAATTGTAATCCCAATCAAAATTCCAACGAAATTCACAAAAATTGGGGGAAAATCATCTCAAATTTCATATGGAATCACAAATCCAGGCAAGCCCAAACCATTCTAAATGATAAAACAGTGAGAGAGATAAATAAATCACCATGCCTGAGCTCAGGTTATATTACAAAGCTATAGTAGTAGGAACTACATGACACTACATCAAAAACAAATATCTTAATTGATTTCATCTGTTTAAAAAGTATGTTTAATATGCTTTTCAGAAGGCTTTTAATTACACTTACATAGCTCACAATTTGTATGAGAAAAAAGAATTTTGAAAAGGAAAAATTATAGGGAATAAAAATACTGTTTCCTCTTTTTAATAAGTCTTCACAGAAACAGAAGGAAGGGTTTGTAAATCATTTCTTAAATAAAAGTATATTGACTTCATAGACCAAGCCCACTAAAGTTCTATGGTCATATTTCTTAACAATATCCTCATTCATCTATATTCCTCTGCCTCTCTTATTCCACCATACAGAAGTACTCTGAGCAGAAACACGAGTGAGCAGGGCATGCTTGTAGAAGTTCACCATCCTCAGAAGTTATAATGTACTTGCTTATCACACATATTGCACCGTAGAGCTTTGCACATGTAGTTTCTCTACAGTACTGTCCTATGTGTTTCAGCCTCTGAACAAGAATTAGTATTGGTGGACATAAAGGACTAAGTATGCCTGGATTGATATTTTGTGACTACTCCTTCAGAGCCTATGGGTCAAGATGACATGTCACAAAACTCATGTGCATTGAGTTCGTCTCTGAGTACCATCAGAATATGAACTGTTTATTAAAAGCCCCATACCTAAATGTTTAACAAGCAATTGGGGATTTTCTTAATTTTATAAAGAATACCTCAATAATGTATCTTAAAATAAACAAACCAAACTCATTTATAGCTGATTTAGGTCATAGGTAATTATGATTTAACGTAAGGATAAGTATCAGCTTTCATCCATTTTCATAGTTCATGAATTTGCTTATAATTAAGGAAGGACAATACAAACCATAAAATAAAATAAAATAAAATAAAATAAAATAAAATAAAATAAAATAAAATGCTATTGGGAAAAATTTGGTGCACACGTCATGAAAGGTAAGTGTGAGCCAATAAAGATATTAAACAAAAAGCAAACATAAATCTTGTTTTTCCAAAAACATTTGCCATCTATTTAAGTCAGGCATCAGTCAGCATGGTTGTCCCAGTTTGCTTTCTATTGCTGCAATAAACACTGCGATCAAAAACAGTGCAGTGATGAAATAGATTATTTGGCTGACTGGTTACATCATCATTGAGGAAACCCAACATAGAAATTCAAAGCAAGAACATGCCAGCAGGAACTGAAGTAGAGATCAGGGAGAAACACTGCTTACTGGTTTGTTCTCCCAGACTTCCTGAGATGCCATCACTATATAGCCTACACTCAACTGTCCAGGGATGGCACCACCCACAGTAGGCTGAGTCCTTTTACATCAATTATCCATTAAGAATACCCACTGTAGTCTCAGGTATGTTTAGGTTTGAGTCATCTTGACAAAAACTACCCAGCACTGTAGTTTGTAGGGATTCACCACATTCTTAGCTATTGCTTAACAAAGCATGCTTTCAAGTGTGTTTTTCTCAATGATTTAACCTATAAATAGCACAAGAAGTAAAAAAAAAAAAAAAATGCACTGTTAAGCGTAAATTGCCTCTAATGTGTTTTGCCTATATATTTAATGTATATTTATTACAATAATTATTTCATTTTGTGGGAGCTTTGCTCCTGGGGGATTGAAACTCAGGAAAGCTATTTTTAATGCTAGAAAAGGGAAAGAAGTGGGCTGCACAAAGCCACTGGTCTAGCTAGCTGCCTCTGAACTGCAGCTGCCCTAGCTCTGCGTGCTACGGCTTCAGTCAGTGAAGGTAGTTGTCTGCAGAGATGCTGGGATGGAGGCTGCAGTGACTGAAGGGCTCATTGCAGTATTTTGGTGATATTTGTGAAGATGCAGCCAGACATTAAGAGAGAAATGCAGCCACAGTGAGTAAGGTACAAGGTAAATATAACTAAAATAATGACCAAAAGAAAAAGTTTTAAAAGGGCAAAGGAGTTTTTGTTGGGGTAGGTTGAGGTGTCTGAAGATTGTGAATATCTTGCTAATCTCTCTTTTTGGTTTGCTTCCTATCTCCAGCACTACCATCCTCACTCTTTCTCTCTCTGGAAAATTCATGTAAACCAGAAGGTCTCAAAATGTTCTTTTCCTTTTAGACTCTCAGAAAAACAGCATCAGAGGTTGTTACATTTTTATTGTGCATAATAGACAGGTAATGGCAGAAGGAGGCCATGTAGACAGATTTATGTCTAAACACCATTCCACCTGAGTCTTCCTGAGGCTGAAACACAATGTAAAGAACAATAGGCCAGGTAAATGTTTGTTTCTTCTATGGGCCTTGCATTCTACTGACAGGAGATGATTTATCTACATGGACAGAGTCATTGAGCACCGAGCTTCCAATTCAGTCTTTTCTACTTCATCCAGGTCAATGAGGGCTCTAGATAAATGTGCTGAGGTATCAAGTTGGACATGTTCTGCTAGATGTCTAGGGCTTTTTTCCTTTCTTTCCGGTCTTCTAGATTATTATCATTTGTTTTTTCTGTTAGAAAAAAAAAAGCAGATTGAAACATTTCTTACTGCCAGCAAACAAGCATGATACAATTTACTATTCTCATTACTCACAAATGAATATTGCAATAGCTATTACTCTACTGTTGAAAAGTAACAGAAAACGGAAAAATTTAACATGCATGTGTGAGACAATTTATTGTCCATCTCATCTGAAGACACATTGTTGATACTAATTAAATTGTTTTTCAGAAAGAGGATGTGTTTTGTCATATTGCTTTCAGAAGGTAGAAATTGACATTTAATTTTCAGAACTGAGCAGATTATTGAGTTCTGTTGTGATATTGAACTGAGGTGCACCTCCCCCAGGGTGGAGTCAGGTTATCAGATGTCAGTATGTTCCATGATGCTATGAACACAGTGAAAAATTAATGAGTGTTTTAAAATGCATACATTCATGAAATGCTGTCTCAAAAGAGCAGGTTTGAGTAAGTGGTAAATAAGTGCATGTAGGTATCATGCTCTTCTCAATTGTCTAAATGAATAGTAGTGCTAATAATAAAAAATATCAGTTTGCATTAAAAAGTTATCTTTTTATATTTCACACATAGTTATATTTTTTATAGCTCTGGAAAACAGCAACATATATCTTGTCTGGTTCCAGAATATGTTTGTTGATATGGAAAAAAATTGAAGACTGAACTTATGAGTAATAAAAATGCATGTTTCACATCCTGGTGATGGGATGCTTACATGGTCTCATATTATAGAAAATCTTGCTGTGAGCAAAGTTAAAATGAGACTTTCAATTGTTAACTTGTATTCCTTCTACATATAGATTCTCATGTCTGGTTATTACTCTTATGATCAGAAAGCCATAAAATTAGTTATTAATTATTATTGCATAGCAATGTGGGCAGGAAAGATGAAAAAAGAGATGCACGTGAAAATGCTATAGTTAAAATGTTTGCGTGCAATGTGCTCATAGGTTAGCTTTTATAAATCTCCTAGTTAATCCCCCACTACACTGACCAGGTATGTATTGAAAAGACTATGTGGAAATAGTCACTATTAAAGTACTTATTTTCAAGATCTAGATTTTCACACTCCATACTAGCAATTCCATTTCTACATATGATAACACAGAGTAATGACATGTGCCAAGAGTGACAGTTTGCATAAAGGAAACATTACTATCTAGGAAAAGGGCAATATCCAAAATATAATTAGTTCAAAAGTTACATAGAAACTATTTTTAAATTAAGAAAAGTAAGTGACTCTTGATATAAATTTAAATTGTATGTATGTATGTATATGTATATGTGTGTGTTTATATGTACAAAGGTATACATATAAATATCTGTGCTTATGTGTATATATATAATTTTTAAGAGCACGTGAATTTCACAGTAAAACCAGAGACAGAAAACAAACCTGGTAAAGAATTACAAAAGGCAGCTCTGCCATCCCTTGTTTCTGTTCCAAGTTTGTAGTCTTTTGTATAACTCTACTTCCCATCTTTTTCCTATAATATCATTTGGAAACCATTAGAGGCATTTTTATGTTATTATTTTATTTTGTAATGCCTAATATTTTTCTCTGCTACTATACAGACTCAAATAAACTATATCCCCTGATGTAAAAAGAGACTATTTTGATGAGTCCCTCTACCATGAAAATGGATTCCAAGTATCTCACCATTAAATAACAAGCAATGTTTTATGTGAGGCTTTAGTATTGAATAAACAGAATTGCAGCTGTCTTTTTCTACATTGTGGGTTCTTCTTTATTCCATCCTTCAACATTTTCTTCCATCTTTTCAACCCCCTAACACTAGAGAAGAGATAGAGAAGGATAGAGAGGAAAGAGATCTGTGACTAAAGTCAGGGGTCATAAGCAGGTAACATCATCATTAGACGACTTCCTGCTGATTAGGAGCATCAAGTTCTTTGAGGCAAGTTTGATCTTTGCTGTGAGGATATCTAATTTCTTCTTGTTGTGTCTTCTTTGTGCATGGCTTTTTAATAAACCACAACCAACCACAACGAACCTCAACCAAGAAACAGCCAACAACCAGCCAATAACTCACCCTCTAAAAAGTCCCTAGAATTCCAAATATCACACAATCACAGAAAATACCTAGAACTGGCAACATCATACCACCTGGCAAATCACAGTCAGTTACTGTGGACAATGAGAAGCAGACAAATATCCCACAACTGGGATTAATATAAAAACATATTCTTAAACTATTTCTGTGCCTTTTAAAGAAACAAAAATTCCAAAATTGTCACTACACAGATTGACAAAGCATCTATGATGTATCCTGTCAAAAGGTCATGGGCAGAAAATAACAGTGCAGGAAAAATTGTAAAATTTTTCTTTTCTTTCAGCTAGAACAGAAGACATAGGAACAGATAGTGAGAACAGGTAAGACTAAGGGTCATGACTGGAGAACAATTCTACACAAGAGTTACAAAGCAAAGGCTCAGGGGAGAAACTAGGAAGGGTGCTCAGAGTCTGGGCCATCTGTTTCTTAGTCTTGGATTCTTATTTAAAGAACTGAAATAAACATTCAAACAGATTTCCAAAAGAAAATGATTCAAAGTAAGTGGCCTGCCAAGATGGCTTAGTAGATAAAGGTGCTTGCCATCAACTCCCACAACTCATCATTTGACCTTCATTTGTGCTATAATGTTTACTCATGTGTGTGTCCATGTGCACACAGGCACATGCCCACACACACTTGACAAGTCAATCAAAGAATAAGTCTAACGTTTGACAGCAGACCACATGAGTAAATGTTTTTAAGAGGCCCCATTACTGTTTGAAACTTCTTTATATGGAGTTTGAGGAAAGGAATGGTTAGTTACTAAGCAATATAGTTGGTGTGGAGCTCTATTCTGACTGAAAGGCTGAGGTTATATAAGCTTTTGCCCAGTACAACTGTCCTTTCCCATAATGCATCTGATTTTGATCATAGTCATATGTGATATGCAGATGCATAATATGTTACATAGAGAACTCTCCCCAAATCACACTTGAGGACACATAGTTTTGCCTCATTGTGTCTTCATCAAAAACCAATTCAGGCAGGATTGGCCCTTCTAGGAAGTATTGGAAATAATCTTTGAAGAGAAACTGTCCAAGTTTGATGGTTAACGAGAGAAGCAGAAACTAGTTGGTAATATGCTGTGTGGCTTGTTACTAATGGGCGTGCAGGAATGGGGATTGTGTGCTGAGTGTGTTCAAATAAGAGTCTTGGGCTCCCATGTACCTCATCATTGACGACTGTGAGTGTAGTTAAAGTTAAGTGGGGTTTTAGATTGGTAAGATATTCTTTTCATTTGCTATCCTCAAAGTAGCCAGTCAAGAGTTAACAGGGAAGGGGCAAGACCCCCTACCCCCTATGCTTTTTGGTATTTGTTTTTAAGGTTCATTAATTTTTTTTCTTTTAAGTTCACTATTTGATTTTCCATTTTGGCAATTTCTTATTGTTATTGCTTGTTCTTTTTGTTGTTGTTTTGGTTAGACGGGCTCACTTTGTATTAACTCTGTTTGATTGCATCAAAATTGGGGATGAGAAAAACACATCACCATAGCAAGAGAAGCCATTGTCCCTGGTGGAGGGTGTGGCCATATTGAGCAATAATGGTGCCCTATAAACATAGCACTGTTATACTGTTCTGCTATAAACATAGCACTGCTGGTATTGGTAGCACTGAAGGTAAAGTTGGCCAACAGCTCCTACAAGAGCTGGAAGAGAGAAAGATGAGCTGCAAAGCACAAACTATTAATTATCTATTATTAGGATATTTGGAAGCATTAGCATGCTTGAAACATCTGAATTTCATGAAAGAGGAGTTGGAGCCTCTCCTTGAGAAAGAATATGAATAAGAAAAGAGAGAAAAAAAAAAGAAAAGAAAAAAAAAAAAGGAGACCTGAGACAGGTAAATGAGAGGCATCTGAAAAGAGAAAAACAATGTTGGCATTGTGGTTGGCCATGTAGGCAAAGAATTCCAAGAGAAGAAATAGGCAGTGACATCCTTCAAAGGTAGCCTCACCACAGTAGAGCAAGAGAAGATGCCAGGTTGCAGAGCATCTTAGAGAGGTCATCTCTCAGTCACGTGACCATATGCCATTGCAGGGATAGTGTGCCCTCTACAGGTCAGGTATGTGTAATCTTTTTTTTCCAGTTGGTGCTCTATAGAATAGTCAAAAATTTGTCCCAATTATAATCACAATTTAAAATACTCTGTTGGATAGTGCAACTTAGCTTTAGATTAACTCTTTTTTTTTGCAAATGGCAATCAAATTTATGAAATTTAACGTAAAAATAAAATGCAACTATGGGTTTTCTGTGGAATGATAGCTTAGGTATGATAGCCATGTTCTGGCCCAAACTTACCAAGCAAAATAAGAAAACAAAAAGGTTTCTGTCAAATAAGAAAATCTATACTTATAATAAGTACCATGTTGAACTTTAGATTTTTCTGTCCCCTAACCTTCTGAGGCAATGTCACTATTTTTAGAGTAAACTGTGCTGGAATATATCCTATGCTATGGCCTCAGAGCTGATTGGCTGGGAGAGCAAAGCCCACATTCTCCTAGGAAGCTGTGCCCCCAACCACAGACTAACACTTTAAGGTTGAAATTCCATTTTCAGTACATGCTGAGCTAAATAGCTACAGGCTTAGCTTAGCTTTGTGAAGCTACCAAGACTTTGTGCCTCCCAATTTCTGTGATTAATTACATTTAATTTACACATGAAAATAAAGAATTTGCGTGCAAAAATGGTTAAGAATGCACCCTCTTTGTTTGGTTTTGTTTGTTTGCTTGTTTGTGTACTTGCTTGCTTGTTTTGTGGTGTGTACCTTGAACAGAAATCACATGACAACATAAAGAAGATTGTTGTTCAAACATTTAAACATATAAAGAATTGTGACCATCTAGAGACTGCCATATCCAGGGATCCATCCCATAATCCCATTCCAAACGCTGACACCACTGCATACACTAGCAAGATTTTGCTGAAAGTACCCTGATATAGCTGTCTATAGTGAGACTATGCCGGGGACTAGCAAACACAGAAGGATGCTCACAGTCAGCTATTGAATGGATCACAGGGCTCCCAATGGAGGAGCTAGAGAAAGTATCCAAGGAGCTAAAGGGTTCTGCAACCCTATAGGTGGAACAACAATATGAACTAACCAGTACCCCAGAGCTCTTGACTCTAGCTGCATATGTATCAAAAGATGACCTAGTCGGCCATCACTGGAGAGAGAGGCCCATTGGACATGCAAACTTTATATGCCCCAGTACAGGGGAACGCCAGGGCCAAAAAGTTGGAGTGGCTGGGTAGGGGAGTGGGGGGGGGGGTTATGGGGGACTTTTGGGATAGCATTGGAAATGTAAATGAGGAAAATACCTAATTAAAAAAAAAGAAATAAAAAAAAGAATTGTGTTTACAGCTATGGCAGTCTCGCCCGTGATAGGTTGATTCACACAGCCTCTGAGTACTTAACAGACCACATCGGATTCCAGAGCATGTCACACACCTGAGTGGTAGTATAACAACATAAATGCTGTGCTTACCTTTCTCTGTGTTGGTTTTAAGAAGCTCTCTCGGCCACGAAGTTATGGGACTTTCTCCAAGTAGGCGTTTTACTTTCACGACGGCGCTATCTCCCCCTGTTGTCCAAGCAGATAAAATCAAACACTCTAGAACCAGCGAGGCACAGTGTTTCTGCTGTCTGCAAGCTGACATGAGGCGGGCTGCAAGCGACAGGAGTTTTGTTCACTCTGCTCTCTTCGTGTTGAAACAGGAAAAGCCTTTTCACCTGGCTGCCTTTGAAGAAGTACTCAGACTGCCATGGCCTCGAAAGGTAAGGGTAAGACTAGGCAGCAACTAAATTTGCCCTCATTTATATTATAAATACAAGTGCATGACTACTGGGGTACAATCAATGGAAACCGTTCCTTTAAAAGCTTCTATGTATTGCTCTTGAATTATTTTACACCAAGGTTGACTTTGTCCTGACTTAAAACACACACACACACACACACACACACACGTTAGTCAAAAAAAAAAAAAAAAAAAAAAAGGAAAGGTTCAGGCATAAAACATGTTTTCATTGCAGTGAGTGTAAACTTAGCAAAATAACAAGAAATGCTGGAAAGCAAAATTAGAGCAGGGACATTTAGTTTAAGCACAGCAATGGAATGAAATTCCACACAAACATTATTTAAACATTTTAATTGCCCAATTGTTGTTCAAAACCATGTGACACACAGCCCAGCAAAGGGCAGAACATCTCAGAGCAGCCTCACCTTGACACCCCAGAACTATTTTTTTTTTTTTGCTTACAAACTTAACATACTTCAGAAATGCATTCAGTATAAAAAAAATCAATCAACGTGGTCACAATATACAATTTAAGTAAGGAAATCAATTAAGGTGGATCTTTACTCAAAACACTGAAAGTACTGAAATATCTGCGTTAATTAAGCAGTTTTTCAAAAGACAAGAGATAACGTTTTATCAGGGGGTAATAAATTACAATTGCAGTAAAATATTTCTAAAAACTGAAATTATAACCTACTTTATTCAATTATCAAAACAAATCATTATTAATCTCTACACTATCACGAAAAGTTTCAGAATGAAGAAGTTTGATTTGCGAATTGAGGGAAGCATTTAAAACCAGTCACACAAGAAAGATGACTCTACAAATGCACACTGTCCCACATGATTTACAGAGATGAGTCTATCCATGCAATGTATGCACACTCCTCCTTGCATCATAAAACATGGCTCTGACATCTATTAAACAAATTAAGTAATCTTTGTGTTTTGCATGCTTATTTAATGTAGGCCAGTCCCTGAGAATCCTTAGGAAAGCTTATAAAATGATTATAAAATGTATCAGAGAGAAAAATATTGAATTTTAATGTATGTGTGCAGAATGGCCTCTCTATTTGAAGGCAAATAAACACAAACCTTAACAAATGCTTCTTGAGCACAGACAGTAGCCTGGTCCAAATGCCTCTCGTTTTATAAATTGAGAGCAGCAACAGAGTGGCCTGCAAGGGAAAGAGTTGCGGCGTGTGTAAAATATTTATGGTTAGTTATACATTTTTAAAAGAGTAGATAGAAATTCAAAGCCGGATAGCGATTCAAAGGAGTTTCTTATTCATCTGGTGGTCTGGGTCTTTGAAGAAAATGTGACTGGAAAGCGATATTACAATTAATCTGCTTAAAAGAAGTGATGTTCTCTAATGAAAAAAACTTAATACTAAACCCAGAGACAAACTTCAGGATAAAAAATGAACACCCCTATGGCCAGCTAAAAATATTAAGGCCATGGCTTGGATAGAACATTTATTACAAACTCAAAGTGACAAGAAGGTGTCATTTACACAGGAAATTTTGTTTGGGCAATTTCCTTATCCTCATTTTTACTTAGAATATGTCTGAGGATATGTTCTTTAAAAACATTTAGTGATATGACCATGACTTACTAATAATATCTAGCCTATGAAACTGAATTATCGGATAATGTCACCTCAGAGACTACAGGGTAACAGGGCATTTTAGAGACAAGTCCAAGACAGTCTGCCCTGGAGGTCAGCAGATTCAAAGCAATGTTATCATCTGGAACCTCTTTACTTGGTAAAGATGCATATATTGAAAGACATCCGCTGGCTCTGCTGGCTCCACTGGTAGGTCAGAAACCTAGTAGCTCAGGTAAGGGATATAGGGCCCACTTCCAGACACTGGGGCGCGTACTGTGCTGTGTTAAAGGAGCATAGTTTACTAGATAAGCATCGAGTTATTTACTGATCTTTTAAAAAGGAAAGTGCCAGTGAGAGATAATGTACTATTTCAGCAACTTTCATTATTAATTTACCATATATAATTGTGGGATTTTTGCATGATCACAAAACCAAACATAGGACCAAACATAGGTCCTATGGATTTTTAAATGAGGATAGCCTCATGTAACTACCACCAAGACCAAGATAGGGAATGCTTCCAGCAGCTGCAGCTGACAATGTTCTCTTCCTTTCTGGCTAACAATCATGCATCTATCTCCATCCCTACATGAGCTACTTTGGTACATTGTTTTTGTGAACTCATCTTTTCTAGAATCAGATTTTGCCACTAGTTTGGTTTTGGTTTTAGTTTCTGCAAAATGATGGCAGTTGCTATTGGCACTGATGCTGAACAAGGAATATATATGTATATATGTATATATATACACACATATACCTCTATATATGTGTGTGTGTGTGTGTGTGTGTGTGTGTGTGTATGTATGTATGTATTTGTGTGTGTGTGTGTGTGTGTGTGTGTGTGTATACACATATATATACACACATATATAGATGTATAGATATAGTGGCCACTATCTCCCCTATGATTATTTTTTAAATTACTTTTTTTTATTGACATTCCAGCTGTTGCCCCATATCCCAGTCCCCCCTCCCACATTTCTTCATCCCACTCCTTCTTCCTCCTCCCTCTGAGAGGGTGTTCCCTCCCACCACCAGGCCTCCCTCTTCACTGGGGCCTCAGGTCTTTCAAAGATTAGGTGCATCTTCTTCCACTGAAGTCAGACCAGGCAGTCCTCTGCTTTATATGTGCTGGGGGTTTTGGACCAGTCTGTGTATGCTGCCTGATTGGTGTCTCAGTCCCTGGGGGGCTCCCTGGGGTCATGGTTAGTTGAGACTGCTGGTCTTCCTATGGGGTCTCGCTTCCTTTCAGCTTCTTCAGTCTTTCCCCTAATTCAACCATAGAGGTCCCTGACTTCAGTCCAATGGTTGGGTGTATACATCTCCTTCTGTCTCAGTCAGATGCTGATAGGGCCTCTCAGAGGACAGCCATGCCAGGCTGCTGTCTGTAAGCACAAATTAACATTAGTAATAGTGTCAGGCCTTGGTGCCCCCACCATGAGATCAGTACCCTCCCATACCCTACAGCCCCCCTGCCTCTGAGAAGGTCAGTAGTGACCAGGGACACAGGTGAGACTCCTGTCCAAATACCCAAATTTCCCTCTGATTTTAAGATGGTTTTACATAATCTTCCTGGTCTTGGGACACCCCCCTTGGAATTCCCTCCCAGGGTCTTTTCCTAAGAATAAGATGTGTTATCCCCTTCTTTTGTGTCTGTAGCTGAGGTCAGGGCAGTTCTGGAGGGATCTTTGTGGGAAGCCAATTGCTGCAAACTTATAACTTACAAGCTCTATTACAGTGGAGACAAAGGACAAGTTTCTTCATTTAATCCTCAAGCAAGTCCTGTACAGATAGATCTCAAATGCCATAGACAAATGCAAACTTAGCAGCTCGACATCAATATTAATAGAAACCCAGTTGGTTCCTACCACCTTAGGGGTAAATAAATAAATGAGTCATCTGGCAATTGCCCCTCATTAACACTTCCTGTATTCACAAACTTAACAAGCTTGTCATTACTAGAATCAATTTATTCCTCTGTCCAAAGGGCCATTCATCGGGGTCTGTGTTCCTTCTTCCCTGTACAGACTATGCTTAGGTTTTCTTAATGATGGGAATTTATTATCTCAGAAAGACTCCCAGTACATTTTTTAAAAACTGTACTTGTGATTTAAAGATACAGAAAAATACTCCAAACAGAAATTTCATAAATCTAGTACCATTGTAGGAATAAGACTATTTTAATTTGTTACTAAATATTCATATAGCACCCCAATTTTACAATATTTTCAATAAGAACACTTAATCATATCTTAGACAGCTGTTATTAATTTACCTTTTATGTCCAGAACTAATTCCTTTACCTCAGTCATGTACATGCTACCTAACATTATTTCTACCAGTGATGAACCACATTGGACCACAGCTCATAAAATGCTGTTACCATTAGGCAACATACTCCATGACCTTCCCACCGCAGTGAAATCTTCTAGTGATTGATAAATTCTCAGAAATTTTCATACTGTTAAGCAATGTGATGTTTAAGTGTGCTTAGTGTCATAATGAACCCTAGTATGTTTGAAAAGAAAAAGAACTTGGACATTCACTTTGTTGTGAACCAACAGCTAAGCTAAAGTGACACAATGTTGACAAACTACGGATATTTATAAAACCTTGACTCTCTGTGAGGGTGAGAACCAGAAACACTGGCAGTCTGTGGACAAAGGCATAGTATCTAGTGAAGGAGCTAACACAATGAATAGGGAAACAGTAGAAGAAAGCTATCATTTATATTTTTAGATCAAGAGTCTCCTGCTTGGGGCTTATGCATAATCTTAGGTAGATGAATGCACAATAAATAGGAAACTTATAGGGTTCAACGTGAGATGACTGACATTGAAGCATATCTACTGGCAACAAGAGTGGTACTGGTGGATATTTCTAAACTAACAAAGTGACCTTCACACAATTCTATAATTATGCTAAGACACAGAAAATTAGTGAGCTTCCTCAAACTTATGCAGTGAGTTTTTCAAGGATACCCTCATGCCATTAGGACGATGGCTTTACCTGGGATCTTATGAAAATGCAGCTTCGCAAACCTCCCATCCTAATTTCTGAATCGCTAACTGCAGAGAGACCCAGTGCCTACTTAATAGGTCCCTCAGGTGGTTCTGATGAAAGCTGAAGTGTACGATTCAAAGTGAGACTAAAAAAATTAGACAACGTGCCTTCAAAAAAATGAATGGCAGCCCCATACTATCCAGAGAAAAGAAGCTATAGCTACAGGTTAGCAAGGGCCTGTTACCATTTAGTTTGCTTTTGTGAGCTATGATTCTTCATCTTCAAAAAAAAAATGCTACTTGTACAATGTATCTGCGGGTCAATTATTTAAGCCAAGTTATTCAGTTATGTCTCCGGGCAACCACAACATTCTTCCATGTTCCTTCTTCCCTGACTGAGGGCACTGAATAGTGAAAACGGGGAAAATGCGCCAAAATGAGAGACATCAATCAAGGTCAAAACTGACACCTAAATCAAATTAAAAAGAAAAAGAAAAGAAAAAAGAATGAAAGAAAAAGAAAAAGAAAGAAAGGAAGGATTATGTAAAATCAAAAGCAACCTAAACTTTAAATATCCAACAAGATATTTATCTTCTCTTGCAGATTCCCAGAACCAAAACCCTAGAAGTCTGCCTGGGTTTCTTCCTCGAGCTACAAACCCAGATCAAAACTCTCAGGAGGCTTCTTCCAATCCCAGGAAACAGGCAAGGCAGCAGCCGGGTGTCTCTCAGCCAAGCAGTTTCCTGCCAACAGCCACTCTCCCTCCTGGTCTAGAGTATTTAAGCCAGGTTTGCATGACTTCACTTTCTACTAGAGTGTTTTCTTTAAAAGAGCGGTTTCTTGTTTTTCAACCAATAATTTAATGGAATACAAAAATGCATGAAAATCATGAAGTTATAAAAGACTGATTTTATTGACTTCTATTATTTAGAAAGACTTAATCCACTTTATTGCCACCTATCCTTATTTACTTGACAGAGTCTCAAGACTAAACAGTCTTGACTTTGTCATGCAACACGTTTATCTGCCTCTGCTCATGGCTCAAGGTGTTAAGATAGATATTCTCAAGGAATTATCAGACGAAACCACATACAGCTATTAATTAAGCATATTTATTGAACACTTGCTATATTCAAGGCTCGTAAGAAGCATAGCGCCTATCCCTTGTCACTCAAACATTTTGTAAGTTAATGATCAAACAAACAAACAAACAAACAAAAACAGTGCTGATTTATAAAGTGCAAAGCAGTGTACAAAAGCCAGGAAAACACACATTTCTAAAGGAGAAGGCAGATATGGAGACTTCTGCAAAGAGTTGAGGCTTTTCAACAGATCTCAAAAGTAGTGTGAAAGTCAAATGGAAAGCCAGTTATTGTCTTCTGATGTTTGTGAACCTCCAGGCCAACTCGCTTGAATGATCATTTCACTAGGTATAGTTGCTGTTGTATTCTTAGCAGAATGGACAGCGCTTCAAGCCTTGTGATATCTCTGTCATGTGGCAAATAAGTAGCCATTGCCATTCATATATGGATATATTGTTTAGCAGATTATCTCACACAAGATTAAAAAGACTCTTACACTAATATTGGAATGTCAGCACATATGCCACTATACTTGCCTGTCTGGCATTCCTTCAAACATAAAGTCTATCTCTTTTATCAAAATCAAATCTCTGTGTTAATTCCCTTAAGGTACAAGAGATTTCTGTTATGCCTGATAGGGTTTAAGCTGCATGTAGCATATGTTGCTGGGAAAATGTTTATAATTGCAGATGCCTTCTCCAGAAACCCACTGGCAGACAAATGTTCTGTAGAGACTGGCGAGCACAGGAAGCTAGGGAAAGGAGCTGGAAAAGCTAACCTACCATCTTCCATCTGCAAAAAGGATCAGCTGTAATAGCTGACTAGAGTTGATTAACTGCTGCAAGCTGTTTGGGACTGTTGTCAGACAAGATTTTGCCAAATATAAAAGTGATATACCAGCGCCAGAGGGCTGGGGTTTGATGATCACATATGGCCACCACATATTCTTCATCCACCCATGAATGATGACACACCGTGACCAGATGCTTGACACGAGTACGTGTCCTACCATTCAATAAATAGACTTAAGACCTCGTGAGCTTCTGCTTTAAACACAGTACATTTTCCTAAAACATACCCTTGCTAATACTTTTCAGAAAAATTTCATGAATTGTTAGTATTTTACCTCGAATGGGCATAACTTACTCATTCGCTACTAAAGGAATATGGGCTTCCTTTAAGCCTTTATGTACAAAAAGAGGAGAGAGCATTTCTTTTCTGTTGAATGACTTTGTGTTAACTTCTAATTGAAAATATATATTTTTTCCTCACAAAATATATCCTTATTATGGTTTTTCCCACCCTCTACTCCTCCAAGTTCCATTCCATTCCCCCTCCCTTCTGTATCCACCCCCTATATGTTCTCCATTAGAAAACTAACAGTCTTCTAAGGGATTATAATTCAATATGATATGATATGTTATATGATAAAACAAAAACAAACACATAGAAATTTGAAAAACAAACAAACAAACAAAAGAAAAAGAGCCTAAGAGGAGGCACAAGAAGCAGAGACCCACTCATTTGCACACTCAAGAATCTCATAAAAAATATTAAACTGGAAGCCATATCATATATACAAAGAAGATTGTGTGTGTGTGTGTGTGTGTGTGTGTACATATACATATGCATATACATCATATACATACACACACACACACACATATATATATGTATATGATGAAATGTTTTTAAAATGGGAAAATGGGGAACTCCCTGGCAGGACATATTAGACAAGGAACCTCCAAAGATGCCATTGAGTTCATTTTCTCTTGACCATCTACTGCTGGGCATGCTGCCTATCTTAAGAATAGTTTACTTTCTCAGTGAGACTCCCTTGGAAGAAACTAGATTTTGATTTGCAAGTGGCTACCAATTGGAGAACACTTCTAGGTTAGGGATGGGGACATGTGTCTAAATCTCCTTTGAGCTCTAGGGCAGCACCTGGTGCAGGCTCATGCAGGCCCTGAGCACAGTGCTTCAGTCTCTGTGAGTTCCTATGTGTGTTGGACATGGCTCACTTAGGGGCCTTGTCTTCTTGGTGTTGTCCGTCTCCTCAGACTCTTACACTCTTTCTGTTTCGTCCTTGATAGGGATCCCTGAGCCCTGAGCAGAGGGATTTGATTGAGACACCCCACTTTAGGGCTGAGTATTCCAAGGCCTCTTGTTCTCTGTGTGTCTGGCTGAGGGTCTCTTCTGGATTTGTTCCCACTTCCTGCAGGAGGAACATCTCTGATGATGGCTGATTAAAGAACTGATCTAAACAAATCGGAATGTCATTATGAATCATTTTATTGCTCTAGTTTTTGTGTGTGTGTGTGTGTGTGTGTGTGTGTGTGTGTGTGTTTATTAATTTAAGAACAGTAGTATTTGGTTTTACCTTAGGTCTCTGGGCTATCTAGTCTCAAGTTCTTGGTCACCCAAGATGTTGGGTCCTTACCTTAAACTCAGACACTGTAAGCCTGCCCTCAGGGACCCATGGCTAACTTGATTCTTCTCAGAGCTAATGACCACATTCTCTCTTTCTCAAGTTGCTTTCCCCTTCTTTGCTCACATCTCTCCATTTTCTGCAAGCAAACAGAATTCTTGCCATACACTCAAAATTTACTCCCCTTAAAGATGCTTTGTCATTATTGTTCATATGATTTTAGAGTATCTCAAGTTATAGATGACTTCCATAAGAAATATTTACCTTTATAAAAAAAAAAAAGCCAGAGGCAGGCAGATTTCTGAGTTTGAGGCCAGCCTGGTCTACAGAGTGAGTTCCAGGACAGCCAGGGCTATACAGAGAAACCCTGTCTTGAAAAAACTCAATAAAGAAAAAAAACTCAAAACAAACAAACAAACAAACAAAAAAACTCAAAAAAAAAAAGCCACATTGTATTCTTTCTTCAGTGATAAGACAATATGAGGAAATGTTCTACCTCACTTCAGGGTATACAAAGAAAATAAACAAAACACAACCTCAAATTTCCTGGAGTTGTGGATTGACAATCAATACCATACTTTATCAAAAATTGCCTTGTCTTGAAGATTCCTGCCGACTTTACATATGTGATTAGAGAATACAGTGAAAGTAATTTCAAGATGGGATTTAAAGTGAAGTGTTAGAAATGCAGTGATCAGCACTTCAGTAAAGGCTGACGATTTGGCATTCATGGGGTTAGGAGCAGAGAAGATTAAGCTACGAATATAAACAAATGAGGCTGCTCTAAAACAAATATTTTATATTTCATTTGCAAAGGTAATATATGAGCTGGTAAGATAGCTTGGGAGTGCCGGTCATCCTCTGTAAGCCTAGCAACATGAGTTCCACCCCCTCAGAGTCCACATAAAGAACAGAAACACCCCCTAAAATGTGTCGTCTAACTACCACATGGGCACTGTTGTATGTACAGCATACATCACGCTCACAAACACACCCAATAATAGCCAATAAATTCCTAAGCAACAATCTGAGTTACATACTTCATTATTAATTACCTAGGCCAAAGGTGGCCGATATTTGATACCAGAACACTTTCTCTGCTTCACTTGACTTTCTGTTGGTGTCTGAAAGTTTTCTGTTTTCCTTGGTCTGAGAATTAGAATAAAAATTAGAACTTTTTATAAAATATCATCGTTCAGCTTAAATAGATATTTATTCCATGAAAGCACGGGGCCACCTGAAGGAGTCAGTGAGAAAACAGGGACTAGAAGAAGCGGGATGCCCAGTATTCATCCTGTGACTTCATTTCCTCAGACAAGAGATGAGGACGTTTTAAAATGTCTTCTCCAGGCTTGATAGACGTGCCAGTGTAGGAGAATCGAGGAAGGGGAGACAAGAGTGGGTAGGTGGGTGGAGGAACACCCTCATAGAAGCAGGTGGAGGGGGAATGGGATAAGGAATTTCCAGGAGGGAAACCAGGTAAAAGGATAACACTAGAAATGTAAATAAATTAAAAAGTAAAAAAGAAATTAAAGTCTTCTCCATTATTGTTCACACACAATTAAATAATTTGTAGTCTCAGCTCTCTTTTTCATTGTCACACAGCATAAAAACTCTTGCTCTTCTTACTATTGGAGCCTTTGCCTTTGGACTTTCAATAAGAGTTCTGTAAATTATTAGTTGAACAATAACAGTTGATGAAGACAGCTCACACATCCTGTAAACAAGGCATGGTCTCATAGAAGAATTATAGGGTCATGATTTGAGTAATGAATTCTTCCTTACCTACTTTGGTCTTTTGTCTTATACATGGTGGGTGTTCAAAATGTTTTAATGAAAATGACAGGCTTCCTGTTGCATAGTAAGGGCTGTGATGGAATGGTTTTCACTTCTTTGTCTCATCCTTTGCAGCTGGACCTGATAATCATCCATCAGCAGGTGGAACTTCTTGGGAGTAAGTACATCAGATTCTGCACTTATTAAAACTCCTGAAAAGGCTGCCGTGTTCAGAAGTTTCCTTACATGGAAAATGTTATAAGCAACGTACAGAATTAGACCAAATGACTGCTAGACCTATTTTTCAACCAAATCTAAATGTATTAATCTTAAAGAAACTATAAGTATGAAAATAAGTCTTTGATAACAGTGACATTTAAATTTTAATAAATTTAATCTTGAAGTGATAAGCAATAATTAATATCCCACAGATATTAATCACTAAAATTCCTTAACATTCTAATAAGGGAAGTCACAGTTGAGGTCATATTAAAATTTCTTCGACACAAATGCTATTGTTTCCTTGCTTCCCAGTTGACTCAACAAAATATGCACACAATTTATCTATAGGAAAGTGTGTAAGGATGATTAATTAAATTTGCAATTGCTTGAGTGCTTTTTGTTTATAAGATCTTATATTACTTCAATATATATCAGAAGGAAAGTAGTTGGCCAGCATTACTACTGCGGATGTTAAGAGAAATTGTAGATACAGTAATAAATGGCACTGTGAATTGTCCCAATAACTTGCAGAAAAATAATAGAGTTCTTATCTGAGCAATGAGTCCAACCCTACACATTCTGTCCTATGGTTGAAAGGTGGTGGACCATGTTTGTTCATAGTTCTAGAATAAATTTAGCTGTTCGTTTTGGTCCCAGGCTTTGCTTTGATTCCTGAGGCTATGTCATCAAAGTTTAGAACATAGAAACAGATGTGAATGAAGCTGAGACTATCAGCTCAGTAACTCTGCCATGACTCTATGTTCTATTAATACTCCTTGACTTTTGACAAGTGGTGATACCAATCAAAGCATGTCTTCATAAGATGTGTTTCGCGACAGTGATCCTCGGCACTGAGACCTCCAACAAATATGAGATCAAAAACAGCTTGGGACAAAGAATTTACTTTGCGGTGGAAGAAAGCATCTGTTTTAATCGTAATGTGTGTTCCACGCTGCGAGCCTGCACCCTGAGGATCACAGACAACTCGGGTCGAGAGGTGATTACAGTGAACAGGCCCCTAAGGTGTAACAGCTGTTGGTGCCCCTGCTACCTACAAGAGGTTGGTCACTGCCCCTCAGCATCTTCTCTTTTTAAGTTTATTCCTTTAAATGGCACTCATCTGGAACTACAAGACAGTAAACCTTACAGTTGTTTGAATTTATATCTTCCTTTTTAGGGTAAGGAAAACATGAAGATTTTGTGAGTCACTGTTTCCATTTGTAACCTGAAACTCTGGTAGCTACCATGAGATTAAACGGTAAAATCAGCTCATGCATCCTATAAACGAGACAGCCTCCTGGCTTGTGTATTATCCAAATAATTGTAATGGCTACAGTTCTCACCACTACACAAATACATCTTCAGCAGTAGCAATGCCAGGAGAGGCCATGACACTTAACCTTGTCCACTGTGTCCTCTCCCCTGTGTGTTATTATACTCAGAATGATACCAAGTATTTGCACATTTAATAAACCCATGGTATGCAACAGAGTGACTTTATTTTAAAACATAATTGATTGTCATTTTTAGTAGAATTTTAATAACTCTCATTGACGTAGACTTAATTTGATCTGATATCTCTGTAAGCTAGAAGAATGTGGTTTTGTCCTCCATTCTGCAGAATACACACACACACACACACACACACACACACACACACACATATATATATATATATATATATATATATATATATATATATGTATGTATGTATATACATATATATATATGTATGTATATATATACATATATATATATACACATACATATATACAGATATATATACATATACATGGAAAATGCTAAATATATCAGTGAAATGAATTTTTATCATTTTCATGACAAAATACAAAACCTCAGAGGAAATTGTCACCCTGCATACTAATACAAAATGTCAGAAGAAAATACTGCTTTGCATCCTAGAAACATATATGTACAATGGCTTTTACAATACAACAGTTATTTCATAACATATATTATATAGATATATGTTGATATTCTTCTGTGATTAATGAATTATAACTGTAGAAAATCTGATTTTATTACTATTTTGTCTTACAGCTAGAAATCCAAGCCCCTCCTGGTACTATAGTTGGTTATGTTGCACAGAAGTGGGGCCCTTTTCAGCCCAAATTCACAATTCAAAATGCAAACAAAGAAGATATTTTGAAAATCATTGGTCCCTGCACAACCTGTGGCTGTTTTGGCGATGTGGATTTTGAGGTATGAAAGGCAAAGAACGTTTTGCTTAGGTTCCGAGTTCTTGAAATGCAATTCAATTTATAAGTCATCAAGATCATAATGTACCCCTTAAATACATTTTAAGAATCTCATATTAGTATAATACTCTAATAAATCCTATTTCCATGCTTATAATAATAGCCATCACTCCAGAGATTCTAAGTCCATAGTGTTTAGCAAAACTAATGCTATGACAATATATAGTCCTTAGGCACTTTGTCATAGATCACTGCAATATTACTAAAAGAAGTTTAATTTGTTAAAATTAAAATAAGAATTATAAAATTAAAATTCTTGGCATATTTTGTAAATACAGTGATAAACTACTATATCTCCTTACCTAAAAGAGTAAATCTCTTGTTATTTTCAGCTTAAGTCTTTAAGCATAAGGCATATTTTATATATATGTATATGTGTGTGTGTGTGTCAGACAGACAGACAGACAGACAGAGACAATATCGTTTTAACATTACATATCTTGTAGTTGTTGAAAGTCACGGTAGTTCTATGTTTGATGAACTTGATTCGTAGGGAGTTAAAGCACATGTGGGACAGAGAGAATATGCATATTATCTTTGCCCTTTTCTGTTGACCTGCTTGTATGGACATTTAACCCCATTCAGGTCTCATTTCAGAAGCATACTCCACTAGAGTGTCACTATATAAAGCTATGTATGTAAGATGTGCTAAGTTTGTTTCATAAAATAATGTACTTGTAGGTTGAGGGAACTGAATATTAACATGAACCATTGCAAATTTAGCCTGTAACAGCATATGCTCTTGCAACAGATTATCCTGAGTGTACATCAAAGGCAAGGAGAATTTACATTCAAAGCATCCGTTTTCATTATTCAAACATATCCCACCTATGTCTGTCTCCACAACTTCTGAAGGAGTCTCTAGACACCAAGAATACAGACTCTGTCCTAATCCCAGTATTCTGAAAGGATGTCACACAGCTTCTTAATACTATGGTTGAGTAGATTTTAGCATTAGGGTCTAGTATTCATGCTATAACTACGTCCTAAGAAACTTTCCCTATTTTTTATTTTATATCACCATACAGAAAGTGAAGCTTCATATTAAATAACTGTCAGAATGATAAACAGGATTAAGAAATAAATTGTTGGGCTGGAGTGATGGCTCAGTGGGTATGAGCACTGACTGCTCTTTCGAAGGTCCTGAGTTCAAATCTCTGCAACGACATGGTGGCTTACAACCACCTGTAATGAGATCTGACGTCCTCTTCTGGTGTGTCTGAAGACAGCTTAGATATAATGCTTAGATATAATAATAAATAAATCTTTGGGCCTGAGCGAGAGGGGCCGACCAGAGTGAGTGGGGTTGACCAGAGCGAGCAGAAGTCCTAATTCAATTCTCAACAACCACATGAAGGTTCACAACCATCTGTACAGCTACATTATACTCATATACATGAAAAATAAATAGATAAATAAATCTTCAAAAAAGAAAAAGTAAAGAAATTGTTGATAAGTCAGGTGTAGTTCTCCCATTTAATGGTAGACTTCAGTATTTATACACTAGCTCAAAGTGACTTATAGTACGTAGGACTGGTTAGAAGAGAGTAAGTTAACAAAGGTTTTAGTATAAGATAAAAATGTGGTTTGACAATGTATTATTTTTAATCATTTTAATAATTACATAATTGATAAATTATTAAAGTTTATTAATTATACCTAGAAATAATTCATTCAAATAATTTTAAATATCTGTGCACATGTAAGCATATGCACACACACACAGTATATGTATTTTCCATACATATTTTATCGTAGCAAACTCTGGCTTAAAATTTGAATATAGGCAAAGACATTACCTTCCTTCGTGCTTAGCAATAAAACTAAGAGATGCATGTGCTGCCATCTTGTGGCTGTCTGACCTTAATTATTTACTCCATCTGCATAGAAAATGAAAATGAAAACAAATTATAGTGATCCAGAAACTGTGGTAGCCTGAAGTTCTCGACTACTGTGGAGGTGAATATCCACACGCAGGAGCAAACAACATAGGGTTGCCATTTGGGGGTGGTGACTAATAAAACAGTTCAAAGTTATCATGAGAAAAACATACCAAAAAATGTCAACCACCTTTTTTTTTAATCTGCATTATCATGCTTATCTATTATTATCATTATCGTTATTAATTTTGCAAAGGTGAAAACTGTTGATGAGAAGGTTACAATTGGGAAGATCTCCAAGTACTGGTCGGGATTTGTCAATGACGTGTTCACAAACGCTGACAACTTTGGGATCCATGTTCCAGCAGATCTCGACGTGACACTCAAAGCAGCGATGATTGGTGCTTGCTTTCTCTTTGTAAGTTTGATCTAAGCTGTGTGGATGAGTTTGCCCTTACAAGCCAGACTGTATAGAGCAGATCCTCCTCCACAGCTTGATCTGCAGGGGCTGCTTTGCACACAGAGGCATTTTAAAATATGATCGTCCTCCTTTGGAAATCAGAATATAGAGGTTTGTGTTTTATTCATGCTGGGAACATGGGAGTCAAGGAACATCTTTGCCAAAATATTTGACTCACTCCTGCCTAAGGTCTCCCCCATCATGAATGTTTTGAACTCACAGAATCATGTGTTTTGTTTTGTTTTGTCAAGCAAACCAAAACATTTCTTTTCATTCTGTTGTCCAGGATTTCAGACCTCAAGCCTAACAATTACTTTAAACTATGCTGCTGTTGAATAAAGTCAGCTCCATTATTGTGTCTACTTAGTAAAAAAAAAAAAAAATAATAACTGAAACTAATGCCATAGTTTAATCTTTGATGGTCACAGAGAGCTAAACATAAACACCAAATATTTATTATTCTATTTCTCATTCTCTTTCACTCATAATAATTTATCACTTCCTGCTTGCCTTTCCCATTTTTGGTCATCCCATAGTTCAGTATTAACCTTTCAACACAAACACATACACAATTTACACATATACACACATTCACACATGCACACACACACATTCACACAGAGAGAATAAACACACACACACACACACACAACAAAGACAAGCACATATAGAGGCATACACTTATGCACACACATTGAAAAACACAATCTCACACAAGCACACATTCACATACCCTGTCTCTTGGGTGTTTATTAGATCTTTCTGATCAAGTTTTTCACTTAATTTTCATAATAAAATTTGCATCTGTCATCTTCTCTACTGACCTACTTCGCCAACAAGTTGCTGCCAAGATGGTATTGGTAGACACTAGCTGTTTTCTGGATCTTAAACCTTTGTGATTTTTCTGTTCATTTATTTTTAGAAACCTTCTAAATATTTGTGTGTTAACAAGGGTGTTTCCCCATCCTTGCCTCGTTCTTTTAGAGATTAGTGTGATTTAGAAGGTTGATTAGATTTCACTCAGTATATCATATATCATACAATCTCTGCATGACATTCAAGCCTGTAGGGTCTCAGCTCTTACCAAGCCAGTGCCTGAACATGACATTGAAAAAGTTCTCTGTGCTCAATAAACTCAAATGAAGACTGATCTAGATAGTTCCCCAGTTCTATGAGTGGGTAGCTTTTAAACTCTAGCAGCTAAGAGACTCATATACTTAACTGACAATAGAAACAACTCCCACCAATTTTGTCAAACCATAACTTTCTGAAACCTTTGCAATTTTCCCAGTATATATTTTGAGGCCACTTCTCAAATGTATCTCTAAGGTAAATTACAAGCATTTTGAAGGTGATGCCTTTTATAACATCTTCCTCTGCCTTACGTTTACAATTGAATTTTACAGATTGATCACCCTAAAATTTTGATTGGTGCTATTAGGATTACTTATGTTAACGTTGATTACATATTTAAAATTCAACATGTGAGAATCATGAAACTTAAAACATTATAGTTTTTATTCTTCCAATAAATCATGCATTGCTGAAACACGACTGGGAACACTGTAGCTTCACATGCTCAAAGCTGGCATGCCAAGCTCTTGATCCGAATTGTTGCCTCTTTTATAAATGTATTCATACTCAGTTTATTTATTTGTAGGATTTTATGTTCTTTGAACATTCACTTGCTGGATTATAACAAGCTCGATGACGAAAACAATAAAATATGCAAAACGCATTTCGGTAAGGAAAAGGCAAGTTTAAATGACTTCCTTTGAAGCTGTCTATGTTTGACACAATCTAATTCTTTTTCATTTTCTTCTAGATGTCCCTTGGGCTCTGAGTTTTATTTCAGGATGGTCTGAGTATTTGATTTTTGTATAACTAAATGTGAATTATTATATTTATTAGAACACTGTTTAATGAGACAATTACCTGGTTTTGAATGCATGGTAGCTAAATACGCAATTACTAGTGTGAGTCCAAGGTTACTGTGAGAGATTACCATTCTCTCTTTATTCTTTTGAAGTCACTGCAATGGGAAGCATGAAAGATGAGAGCTAAGGCTTGCAGCATCACTGATGGGAATTCAGTGTTTAGAGAACACTTTGAAGTGTTGCTGGTACTACGGGTGGTTGCTAATCAAAAGACTTGAATTTCTAAAATATCTTTTCAAATGTAGCTCCTTTTGACTTTCTTAATTTTATTTCTTCTTTTTAAATTCTCATGTATTCTTAACGAATTAAAGAATAAGCCTTATTTTATAACACACTTTTCATATTCTCTGAGAAACAATCTGACATTTCTGAGATGATTTTAAATTTTCTTGTTGTAGTAAATATATTTTACTTATATTGGGAAAGTTGGAGACTGGGTAAATAATATGTGTAAGGATCGGAGAAAAGATGGATACCTTCCATTTGTTCAAGTAGCAGAGGCACAGTTATATTCCATAAGGCAATTAACTAAAGCACCAAGCAGATTCATGCCAGAAATTTAAATAGCCATATAGATAGACGCTAAATTAGTGAGAGCAGTCTGCTCTACCAGGATTTTATCTGACTACTATGAAGTCTCTGCCAGTTAAGGGATCTGAGACATCAAAATGACAAATGGAAAACAAACGAAAGCAAAAGAGTCAGAACCTGAGTCCCTGAAGCAGTGCAGATGTAAGAACACACAGTAAATGGAAACACTTCAGAATTAATACCGTGCTGGCGAGCATCCCTGATTCCCACACCCCACTCTTCCATACGCCTCCAAAGCTCTGTAGTCAGGCCCCTCCTCCTGAACATTCCTAAACAGGGCTGAACTGGGGAATCAATGTTCATATACACAAACCTATGGAGGACATTCTCACCCAAACCACCACTTGAGTTCAAGGCCACACTGAGCTACAAAATCAAGTCCCATCTCAACCTCACCGCCACCCCCCAATGAAATTTCTTAATTGTACTGAAGCTAGTGTTCAGTAGCTAATCTTTAGTAATTTTATTAACGATATCCCACATTGTTTTGCTGATATTTATACTTTTGCAAAAATCAGTCTTTGTTTGATTAAATATGTTTAAAACTGGTTTTAATTGTTACCCACAGAAATGATAAGAAATCAACCAGATCTCTCCAAGAAGGGCTAGAGTTTTGTATTTCCAGACCCAGGAAGGAAAGTAATTCAGTATAAATAAACAGAGCTGTTCGTTTAAACATAGAGGAAAAGAGCTTAGCAAGAGATAAGAGCATTTACAAAATAGAATTCTTGCCAATTCAAAAAGGAAAGCACAAAGTCTGTGAGTCAAACATGCTTGGCAAGTCTGATAAACACAGGACGACTGTGGCTGGAGTATAATCATCAAGTGGAGGGACAATGCCAATAGGTTCTAACAGAGTATTCTTTATAACCCATAAAACCTTGAAACGAAAATCTAAAACCTTCCTATGATCCACCAGTGTTTCTCTATGAAGAAGTTCTAACTGGTGCACTGATACGTGCCGATAATCTTCGTACTAGGGAAACAGGAGAACCTGAAGTTTGGAGCAAATGTATGACAGAAAACTCAAGACAATCATCCAATCAGTACCATAATCATCAAAATAGATAGGGAGATGCAATCACATTGTCGAAGGTAGTGGTATAGTGAACACAGTACTCCCACAGTACTCCCTTAGCACATGCAAGGATCTGGATTATGATCACTAGCACGAAGATTGAAAATAAAGTTAAATAGAGTAATGAGAATATTTGCTAGACAATCTGAAAAGCTGGGTGACAGCTGCAACCACATATCAAGAGCTCACTAGAATTCTGACTCCCTTGAGCCTCGGTACACATGGAGATTTTTATATTGGTAACTTTTACTACCCAATTAACAAACTTTGAATGTTTTCATAATCTGAACGAATTACTACTTTTATATACTTAATGTGCATTGGCATTTTTCCTATATGCATATTGTGTACCGCTTGAGTGCCTGGTTCCCATGAAGGTCAGAAGAGACCATCAGATGCCCTGGAATTGGAGCTATGTACTGTTGTGAGTTGCCATGTGAGTGCTTGGACTTGAATTCAGTCAGGTCTTGAGGAAGAGCAGCTAGTGGAGACGTCTCTCCCATCCATCAACATTTCTATTCTCAAAAGTCCTGACATTGTGTTTCTGTTAAAATTAGAGAGGATTGAATTATTGTTTATAATATTTTGACTTTGCAAGTTACATGTTTTCTTTTTTTCTTTCCATAAAATTTAATTTTTGTTTTGTTTTGTGAGTCTTTCTTTTGTTTTATTTTTTTATTTGTTTGTTTGTTTTTAGGGATCCATGGGGAAGGACAAAGGCCAACTTTGGGATGTTTCTTATGAGCTGTCCAGTTTGTTTGTTTGATGCAGGGTCTCTCACTGGCCTGGAGCACATAAATTAGAATAAGCTTGTGGTCCAGGATGCTCTAAGTACCCAACTCTCTCTGCTTCATCAGCAACGGCACTTCAATTGCCTTCCACTCTGCACAACTTTTAGTCTTTTTATTTGTTTGTTTGTTTATATGGAGTGCTAGGAATTGGACTCAGGTCTTCATGTTTGCACAGCAGCTCAAAATTGTCAGCCCCTAAAATTTTATTTTTATCTTTTTTTATTACATCTGAAATTTTTATTAAATTTCTATTTTTAGAATTTTGTACATTGATGACTCTCCAGGACTATCCTCACTTGCCCCCCTATTCATCTCATCCCCTTCCCACAGCCCCTTTGCCATATTCACGTGGTTGTTGTTTGGTTTGAGGCATGATGTGTTGATGACCAGGATCCTCTTTACAACTGTT
The DNA here is from genome assembly GCF_000001635.26 of Mus musculus. Lineage (NCBI taxonomy): Eukaryota > Metazoa > Chordata > Mammalia > Rodentia > Muridae > Mus > Mus musculus. Next base: position 92,212,806 of record NC_000075.6, read on the forward strand.
TGGAGCTTTGCATTAGAGCCTGTAGTGGTTACCTGTAGTTATACAACTAATGGCAGTTACTCTCCATTTCCCAGAATGCATCAGTGAACACTAGTTCAGTAGAGTGAGCGGAGACCCTGAGGGCCTCCGCTCACTCATGATTGACTGTTGTCAGCTCCATATTTGTGCAGATAGAATATAAACAAGCACAGATTGAGTTCAGTATTCAAATGGCTCTATCACCCTGTACTTTCTAGTCCTTCTTCAGACCTATCTTCCAGCTCTTACATTATTTCCATATATTCCTCAGCAATGTTTCTTGAGCATTCGTGGAGGTGATATAGATGTCTTGTTTATGGCTAAAAGGCAGTTTGACACTGTGACCATTTTCTAAACATTAGTAGGTTATTCTCTGGGTATGAAATTTTTTTAACTAGGATTTGCAGTACCAAGTATGGAACTCCTCCAGTGGACTCCAATCAGAGAGCAGTTTTTTCCACCATAATTGCCATGTCACTATTGCAAATTAGGCACAAGTTGCCTGGCAGGCAGGTGCCGTAATTTGTAGAGTTTACAACTACTGGTCCCTTTTCTCCCCAAGCAGCTTTCATGGTACCTTCTAGAACTATGAAGCATAACTAACATGGAGAAATCACCCATTTTATTTTCTCTGTGTCTTTATTTCTTTGATTACTCATTCATCTTTTTTATAGTATCTTATTTAATCTCCAAAAGCTTGTGTGTGTGTGTGTACTTTTAAGAATATGTTGCTATTGACTTTAAGTTGGATTCCATTGTGACTAGATAGGATACAAGGAGTTATTTCGATTTTTCTCCACTTGTTGGTATTTATGCTATGTCCAAGTATTTGGGCTATTTTAGGGATATTTCCATGTACTTCTTAGAAGAATATGTAGTCTGTAGTATTAGGGTAAAATATTCTCTTGGTATTTGTTAGGTACATTTGATCTCTGATGTCACTTTTATTATATATATGTGTATATTTTTTTAAATCTTGTCTGGATGACCTGTCAATTAGTGGAAGTAGAGTGCTGATGTTCCCTAATGTTGCTGTGTTGAAGTTAATATGTTGCTTACTACATAGTAGCATTTGTTTTGCGAACCTGGTTGCACGTAGGTTTGGTGCCCATGTGTTTACAAATGTAATGTCCTTTGAGTGGATTGCTCACTTAATCCATATGAAGTGATGGCTGTCTCTATCTCTATTAATTAGTTTGGGCTTTAGCTTTATTTTTCTAACATTCTACTATTTCAGTCAATGCCAGTTTGTTTCCTGGTTCCATTTGTTTGGAGTACTTTTCTTCTTCCTTTTGCTCTAAAATAGTATCTATCCTTGAGGGTAAAATATGCTTCCTGTAGTCAACGTAAAGGGTGGGTCATGCCTCTAAATCCAATTGGCTAGCCTATCTCTTGTGATGGGTTGTTAAGCCCACTATTATTTAAAGTTATTATTGAAAGTCCTATGTTGATTGCTGTCATTGTATTGCTCTTGCAGTATTAGTTTTCTTCATCCTAATTTGAACACTGCTTATTGTAGCCTCATTTGCTTTCTTTCTGTAACCTCTTAGATATGGTTATACTTCCTGTTCAATATGAAGGGCTACTTTTATGGACATAAAGTTCTTTGGCTGCTTTTTAGTTAGGTAAGTTTTTTTCCCCTCTCAATCATGAGAGATAACTTGCTGAGTATCACAGTCTAGTTTGACATATATAGTCTTAGGACTTAAAGATCATTGCTCTAAGCTCTTCTTTTAAAGTTTCCATTGTGTGTGTGTGTGGGGGGGGGTAGCTGTTATTATGGTAGCTTTGCCTTTATACATGACTTGTTACCCCTCTTACAGCTTTCAATACTCTTCACTTGTTTTATATATTTAATGTTTTCATTATGATATAGTATAGGACTTTTTTTCCTGGGCCTATTTCTTGTTCTGTGTGCTTTTTATTTCTACAAGGGCATCTATTTCCCTAGATTTGGAGAATTGTCTTCCCTAAACATTTTGAAGATATTTGTATGTGTTGACTAAGGTTTTCCCTCACTTTCTAACCCTGTAATTCATATCATCCTAAAGATCCTGCATATTACATTAGTGAAGGTTTTGAGAACTACCCCTTCTTAATTGCAGAATTCCATTCGTCTGCCTTACCTTCCACTCATGCTATTCTGTCTTCTACATAACATTTCTTTTGGTAAGACTTTCTACTTAAATTTTTTCCATAGGCTTACTGAATTTTCCATTTCAGTTTAGGTTTTCTTCTGTATTTCTATTTAATATACTCCTCATATCTTGAGTTGTCTTTATTGTATATTCAACCTTTTTATGTTTTCTCAGATTTAATCAGAGTTTATCCTGTCCTCTTTAAATTCACTCAGGTGCTTACCCAAGTCATCCTGGAACTTGAATTCTTTGGACATGTTTATAATTGTTTAAATCTGCATCTTAAGACTCATTTACATTGTTGAAGAATATTGCTATAGAACTCACCATCTTTGTGGGCATATATTGGCTTGGTTTTTTATATTGCTTGTGGGGTTTTGTGTTTTGTTTTGTTTTGTTTTGTTTTGTTTTGTTGTTGTTTTATACAGAGTCCTGGGAAATTATAGTTGGGTGGTTGGTTGTTTTATTTTTTTGACATGAGTTTCTTGCCTACTTGTGTTAAGTGGTGGTTTCTTTTCTTTCTTCCTTCCTTTCTCTCTTTCTTTCTTTCTTTCTTTCTTTCTTTTTTTCTTTTTTTCTTTTTTCTCTAACCAGGCTGGTTTTGGAAAAGGTGGGGGGTTGTTTGAAATTCAGGCTTTTCATCACTCAATGCTCTTTATAAGTGGAGAGGCTAGGGTGATTCCAGTTCAGGGCTAATAAAGGTCCCAGGAGTTTTACTTGTTTCATGTTCACTTGCTTGGGCAAGGTTCTGGGGGAATACAATGTAGGATCTTGTGTGATATCATTGATGGACACATGACAGGTCCTGGGCCAAGGTCCCATGACAAGCAATAGGATGGGTCTGAGGTATCTACCATTATTGGCCTTGTATGTAGCTTCTTGGACTGTCTTAGAACTGAAAAGTTGGAGCTGGGTGGGTCCAAGGATGTCTTTCTATCTGAAGCCACCTTTGTGACTGTTAGTTACCTATTAGGGTGGAGGAATAGGTATAGGGAGAACCATAGGGTCTTATTCATGTAAGGAGCTGCTATCTGTGTGGATGCTTGGACAAGGTTTGGTAGTAGGTAGCTAAGAAGAGCAGATACAATAACATTTATCACCACTGGGCATCTGTGCAGGCTGTTTCAGCAAGGTCCTAGGGTAAGGCCAAGGCATTTTACAACTTGTTTTGAGACTCGATGGCTTATCAAAGAAGAAAAAGAATGATGCTGTTAAATAAAAGTCATCTAAATCATTTGTGTAATTCTTATTATATGGCATTTATTTCTTGCCACCGAATTCAAATCAAGCCTCATACTCAATCATGTGTATTGTGATTTTTCCTAACAGCAGATGATGTGTAGGATTACACTTCAGTGCAAGAACACAGCACAGAGACTTGATCTGAGAAACAAAAGTGAGGAGAACAAAACCACTGGAAGTCATAGGCTCCCTTAACCCATAACCAGTGAAACACTGTCTCGAAACACATATACCCTCTCACCATGCATGCAAAAAAAAAAAAAGGTGATGTGTAGATATTTTAGATATGAATACTAAATAAATTGATTGAAATCGTGTTAAAGAAGAGGAAGTAAAACACAGTGGGTTTTGTTTACTGGGCCACTGCTTTGTGGCTGACCAGAATTGTCAGTGTGGTAATAATATCGAAACTCATATCAAAATTCACTTTCTGGGATATTTCCATTTGCAAATATCTGCTTTAAAACGGTCATCTAAACTGGAAGTGTAAGACATTTAAAATGTTAAGATTTGGTGTTTTGCCTGAAAGAAAAGTAAAATAGGCGGAAACTGTTTCATAATGAACATTACAGAACACAAGATTAGACTTTTTATACATCCCTGAGTGTAAATCATAGAATCATTACTATAAGCTCACAGGCTTGAATGAAGAAATCAATCTAATTACTCGGTGTTAGGTAACTTGACAGATTTTACACATCTGATCAGTTTTGTGCATTGTAGAATGAGAATATAAGTAGACAGAAAATGGAGGGAAGAAGAGGCTTTTAAACATATAGAACGGGCATCTGGAAGTGCGGGAAAAGACTGTCTTCATTCCCTTGACATTTAAACACTACCTGCCATTCGTATCTGAAAAAGCAGTATGTGCAATGCACTTAGAGCCTTCCCTCTGCTGATAGGATTCTGGCAGTGTCACATTTTTGGTGGGCTTTGAAGTGACTCCACAGTAAAAAGGTGGAAGCAGCCAATGCAAAGACCGGAGAGGTCCTCTTTGTTAAATACTTTAGAAAAGATTACTACTTATATTTAGCCAATAGTACAAAGTTTAAAGCATAATTCCTGATATCAATACATTATGAGTGCTACATCTGTTTACTATCTTATTGCCTTTTCAAAATTAATTTAGCATTAACTATATATTAGTTATAGTTAATTATATAATATAGCATTAACTAGTAATCAGCAAATATAGTGAGTATTTTATTACTTATACTTCATTCACAAGTACTTTGTGTATTTTAGGCTATGTCTTTAGGTACCTTGAATGTTAGCAATAGAAACTACAGAAGAGGAATATAAATAGACAGTTCTTACTTTTAAAATGATGGCAGGTATTTAAAATCCACTGATTCGATAAGTAAAGATAATATATGTTTTTAATTATTTTTCCATGCTGCAGATGGCAGCAATACTTCACATTATCATGGATAGACTGTAGCTAGGCAGGAGGAATCTGGGGAAAGCACATTTCGATTAGCAATTCACTTTGTGCTTCCTGTAATCTGTGAAAGCATGCAAGTTTCGTTAGTAGGAGGGTGAACTTTGATGTTCACTGTCTTATCAACAGAGAAGCAGACTACTTTTCTAACTGGATGATGCACACCACAAAGATTTTGTGGTTTCGTCTTTGAGAGAACAGACATAATGCAATTTCAATCAATTTTGTAAGCACATATATTCCTTACAGTTTCCTTGAAAACTGACTAGTGTTAGTCTAACAAGTGAGAACAACCAAAAAGATCAGGCATAGAAATCGGGCGTAATGGCTCACTCTTGTGATGCAGGACAAGAGAGGTTGAGGCAGGAACATTGTGAAAAGTTCAAAGCCAATCTCTTATGCATAGTGAGTTAATACCAAGGCAGCCAAAACACCACATCAATACTCTATGATGCTCCAGTATAGGGTAATGCAGGACCAGGAAGTGGGAGTAGGTGAACTGCTGAGCAGGGGAAGTGGGGAGGGAATAGGGGGTTTTCAGAGGAGAAACCAGGAAAGGGGATAACATTTGAAATGTAAATAAAGAAAATATCTAATTATTTAAAAAAAATAAGAATTGAGGGATCTTGGTGGGTCAAAGAGACCACAAGAAGACTTACAGTGTCAACCTACCAGGGGGCTCATACAGACTGAACCACCAACCAAAGAGCATTTACCATCTGGATCTAGACCCCATACATATTTGTTGCAGATGTTCATCTTTGTCTTCACATTGGTCACCTAACAATTGGGACAGACTGTCTCTGACTCTGTTGCTTGCTATTGGACTCCATTCCCTTAACTGGACTGCTTAGATAGGCCTCAGTGAGAGAGGACATACTTAGTCCTTTGGTGACTGGGTGTCCCAGAGCAGGGCAGTACCCAAGGGAGCTTCAATTCTCTGAGGAGAAGAGGAAGGGGTAGTGGTGGGAGGGTGGGTCTGGGTGGGGAGGGGAGGGCAGTGATCAGGATGTAAAGTGAATAAACAAATTAATAAAAAGAAAAAATGTCCAGCATAAAGCTAAGAGTAGATTCCCAAAAGATGACTTTTCTTTGTCACTAAAATTTAAACAACCTCAATCAAAAATCTAAAATTACTGAGAGTTATGCAGCAAGTCTCTTCAGGATGGCCATTGCTACTGCATCATGATCCCTTTCAGAGAAACTTAATGAACGATGGGCAACTGCAGCATCCTGTCAGATATCTTCCCCCTTGTAGTTTAATCATCAAGCCAGCGTTAGAAGGTCTGATAGTGATTATATGTTAAAGCAAGCTCTTAGGATCATAAACTAGCATGAGCACAAAACCATGCGGCATGCACTATCCAGTACTGGGTGTGGTGTTAGAAGGGAAAAGGGAAATAAAAGAGAAATCAACTCTATCTTGCACAGGTGATTTTGAACTCCGTAAGTATTTAACCACAGGGATAGATGATTTCTTAAATACCAGTGTCCAGGCCTCATTAAAGACCAATTATATTGTCATCTGTATACCTGTTTTCTTGGTCACTATAAACTTTTAAAAGAAAAGTCTATCTAAATTTTGTATAATAAGCAATAGCAGCTGCCTACGTAATTTTGGGGAAAATGGAAATTTAATTCGAATCCAAACTCCGTGTTTATTATTCTAAAGCTTCAGGGAGTCGGCTTTTTAGTGGACTCATGTCACTCTGGGATCTGTGTGCTGATCCCAAGCTTATTTTCTTTGACTTGCATTTCAAATGAAGCAGGTAATTACAAGTTATCAATACTAGCAGTGATGTCATATCACCTCTTAGACTCCTTCCTGTCCTTCAAGGCACTTCCACAGATACTAAATGTCCTCAGCTGGGTCTCACAGGAACTTGAGAGAGTTTCAGTCATCTGTGACACTAAAGATGAGCCCTCCCCAGTGCATGGAAAACTTAGAAATTAACAATAATTAACAAGAAATTAAGCAACTTTATTCTGGTTTATATCAGGTTGTAAATAGATAAAACATATAGATAGCAGTGACTCACACCTTTGATAACAACCTTTAGGAAGAACAGGTCGATCTCTAAGCTCAAGGATATCCTGGGTCTACATGGTGAGTTCCAGGACAACCAGATTTTATACACAGAGAAAAGCTCTGGAAAGAAAAAAAAAAGAAAATATACATAAACATATAGGATGAAAAGAATCTACAACACAGAACAAACCAAAGCAAGCTGATTTGCATAAATGTTCAGAATCATGATTTACTTATAAATCATAAAAATATCACATAGAAAAAGGGAGAGAGAGATGAAAGCAGAAAGAAGAGAGAGTAGAAAAGTGGGGAAAAAAATCTAAATTCCTTAACTGCTATTGTAGAAGCAAACCACCTAAAACAGATATTCATTTTCTTCAGCTATACATATAATAGAATGACAGGCAGGCACAGGTCTGCTCCAAAGTATTTCAATGTGTAATTTATAGTTGAGCAAGCATGTGCTCGATCTTATAATAGTACAGCTGTAAAGATCATAGAGATCTAATTTCAGGAAAATGTTTATATAGATTTTTTTTTAGGAAAAACGATCTCCGGAGCTTTATTTTTGAACTTGAATTGGCAAACCCTGGCCAGAGAGTCAAACTTCCCCATTCTACACAAGGAGAGTCTTATCTACCAAACTCAGAGGAAGAAATGGAAGCTCGATCAGAGATAGGAAGGCATTCTTGGGGTTTCTTGGCATAAGTCTGAATACACAAGGGAGCCACTAGCCCTCCCAATCTCTCAGAATACTCTAGGGAGAGCTCTGGGGATTTAGGCACTTTGTTTCAGAACACAAACTTAACAATTGTTTCTTGGCCTTCTGGCTAAGAATAAATGTTGTGTATTTTGGTTGGTTAATGGATTTTCAGACTGCACCTTGTCAAATGTAATTAAAGAAGCTAGCTGTAGTTTTTGTCTACATGCCATAGAGAGAGAGAAATGAAAAGAATAAATAACATGAGAAGGTCAAATTTTCTGTTTGCCGTAGCAGAAACACAGCTACATATCCATCTGTAAGCTACATAAAATGTGTGCAGTGTGATTAAAAGGATGACAGCTGAAATACCTCTACCTTTCCAGTCTTAGTCTACTCTAAAAATAATTGCTTCTTTAGCTTTGCTCAATCTAGAAGAAAAGTAAATATGCATTATAGAAAAATGGTGCCAGGCAGTGGTGGCACATGCCTGTAATCTCAGCACTTGGGAGGTAGAGGGGGGGCTGAATTCCAGGCCAGGCTGGTCTACAGAGTGAGTTCCAGGATAGCCAGGGCTACACAGAGAAACCCTGTCTCAAAAAACCAAAAAGAAAAGAGAAATGGCATCAATAGTCTTCTATTCTTACATATGAGTAAACTAAGTACTATTATACCCATGTATACACATTTATACAAATATACACATGCACAGACACACACACACACACATATATATGTGTCTGTGTCTGTGTGTCTGTGTGTCTGTGGTGTGTGTATACATACATATACTCACATGTATATGTATGTATACACACTTATCTCCATATTGTGGTGACTAGTCTTTGTTGTCAACTTGGCCATATCTGGAATTAATTAAAACCCAAGCATCTGGGCACATAGGTGAGGGAAATTTTTTTTTCTTTGGATTATTTGAAGTATAAGACCTACCCTAGCCAGGAGGTGGTGTCACACCTTTATTCCCAGCACTTGGAAAGCAAAGACAGGTGGATCTCTGTAAGCCCTCAAGGCCAGCCTGGTCTACAGAACAAGGTCCAGGACAGTCAGAAGGACTACACACCAACACACACACACACACACACACACACACACACACACACACACAGCCCTGTCTTGGCAGGAGTTGTTGGGGTTGAGGAATCATCACTCAAACCAAACATTGATCCCAGTTTAGCAAGAACAGTTTACTGAACACACACCTTAAAAGGGAGTCAGGAGCCTAACTGTAGTCCTAGTCTGCTCTCAGAGTAGACTTTTTATAGTATAAACCAGATTCAAAAGTTCAAAGGGCAAGGAGGGGAACAGCTGGCTTACTAGGCAAAGTCTTATCAGCTACCCTTTAAGCTGATTGGTCCTGAGTAAGGTAAGGGGGTAGAGTAGATGGGTGGCAAACAGGGGAATGTCAGAAGATTGAGATAACAGAGCATGAGTATTATAATAATAACTTTTTGGGTTATTAGTAGCATTCTTCAGTGTCATCTGCAAAAAAATTACAGTGAACATACATCTATAAAACTTTCTGAGTCCTTTTGGTGTTAATTATATGTATATGTCTTTATGGTTGACCACTTGGTAATGGTTAACCACTCAAGGGGCTTATCCTTGGGGAAGACTAATTTTCCCTCTCCAGAAGTTGTAAATTGTAATTCTTTACCTTGGGGTAGAGGTCCAT
>NC_000075.6:92224563-92254563 GCF_000001635.26 Mus musculus
CGATTGCAATTCCTCTGCTGTTCGGCCTTCCCCAGGAGTTAGAAGCTGCTTTCAATGTAAGCTTAGCTTCCCAAACAAAAGGAAGAGGAGCAGAAGCACCAGGAGATAAGATGAAATGCTATGTCTAATGATGGCATTCCAGTGCCACCACAGGACCTCCAGGGACACAGGCACAAGGCCACTCTTCTGTCTGCCAGGCCACAGACATGCAAAAGGAGCAACAGTCTGGACTATGAATGCATGAAGCAACTGTGTCATCAAACTAATACAAAAACAGCATAGATGGTCATATATATGCAACAATAACACAGAGGGGGAAAGCATGTCTTAGTGGACCTCAGTGTGTTCAAAGAAGCAAAGGCCAAGCAAGGGTTGAAAATGAAGAGGAAGGAGACAGCATATGATATTTTGAAATGATATCCTGGCCACAAAGGTTAGGAAATGCAGAATAAGGCCAAGGTTGAACAGGCAATAGACGGCTGATGTCTTCATCTAGGATTTTATGTAAGGCCAAGGCAACTTCTCTGCAGGCTAGTGGTCCCAGCACTGTTGTGACAGCTGCCATGAGATAGACCTCTCTTTTCAAAACTTCAATTCTTTTTTAACTGTTAATTTCTGGAAGAGTTTGACAGCACTGACTGTATTTGATCCTGACAATATTCCAATTTCTTTCAGATTCTTTATTGAAGCAAAAAGCAAAAACCAAAAAGGCTGTTAAGAGAAATATCAGTGAATTGAACACTAAGACTTGGGGATGATCACATGTTCCTACATCAAAAATTAAATCCCATAGACACCTCCCAACCAAAAGTTCTCTTGAATGCCATAGATATTTGGATCCAAAACCCCAAAGTCCCAGAAATGTGAAAGTACACATACAAAAATGCCAAAAAGTATAGGTCAAAGTATAGGTATAGGTCAAAAAGTCCTCACAAGTAGACAAGCACTAGATAACTCTGGAAGGTGAGAGAAGAAATAGACTCTTTACTAGTGGGATTTTGAGACTGCACAGATGTCAGGCTCAACTATTAACATGTATAAGCTTCCTCTGCAAACCTTCAAGGCAATTATTTTCTTACTATAGTGCTGGACTTCACGGACATCCTGATATCCATGCCCCCTTTCTGCCACTTACTTGCTGAGTCCCTGGAAAGCTCCTGTAGCATCAGTAACAAACCAATAGCCATCATAGCTCCAGGAGAGATGCTAAGACAAATCAAGGAATCAAGGCCAAACTTCAGAACCCAGACTGGTTCCCTGGCATGCATGGAGATCCTGCTGCAGCTACAGTCAGAGCTGGTTACACAAAGGCCTGGAAAGAATGAATTTCACTGACAAACCAGACTATTCCATCAGCTATCAGTTTTCATGTTCCTCTTGACTGCCATAGCTCAGATGGCTTGTGGTTTAGACCCGTCAACCCATGCAGCCCTGATTTCACACCCATCAATTTGTTCATGGCCTTTAGAATTTATTGTAATCTAGCCAATAACACTCTCAACAAATGAGGTTTATCTAAATCATGTAATCACCCTTCACAGAGAAGTTGAAAGTATGGATACTTAACATCTGGTACATTCCAGGGACACACCTTGGTCCTTCAAAACCTGACAGTTCTGGCTCTTCAACTAACTGACTGAGCCATCCCCATTCTTGGCAACACTACTACCTTGTGGGCCTTGTAGTCCATGACACCAATTAGTAACTCAGTTCTGTTCACCCCCACTCCAGGAAAAGTGACATCAAGTACTCACTGGCCTAAGGCCACTGAAAATTCTCCCTCATCTGACTCATCTTCCTTGTAGATCTAGCTGCTGTGATAGAGCAGACCTGCAACCTCTCGTAGATCTGGAGTATCAGAACTTGAAGAAGATAGCCTCACATGGGCCTCTTTAGTACTTCCTCATGAAAGTAAAAATTAGGGGATGGGGCAGTCTTGAGACATATTTTATTCTTGTTTCCTGTCCCCTAAGTGCCATATCCTTGCAAACCAAACTCACACGGGGAAGTTCTGTAAACAGTTTTTCAGACTTTTGTATCTGTGCTAACACAGCACTTGATCCTGTGCTTTCGGAGAAACAGCTGGACTCAGCTACAACTTCTAGTTTGACCAGACTTGCAAGCACCGGTTCACATTGCTACAAAGTGTCTTCTGCCATGTCTCCTCTCTCAGTAGGCGTTTTGCTGTTACAATTAAGAAATTAAGTTCCAACCACTCAGAACATTTGGAGTGTAACATTTTTATTAAATGATCAAGCTTGGTTGTTAACTTTAAAAATATTTTATGGATCTTATGGTCTTAATACGGATATTTAAAAAGAGTAAAGTTGTCAAATATTAAAACAAAGATTACAGAAATGTTAACTGTCGTTGTCACCACACCCCCCAGAGAACATATCTTAATACCTCTTTATCCGTTTCTAACCACAACAGTCACCAGGGCATCTCCTAACAAGACTACCATGCCCACAGGGTTGGTAAAGAGCACAGAGATTAACCTCTCTGGAGATGGTTAGGGAACACTGTCTGCCTTATTTTATGCAAACAACCACTTATATAGCAGAAAACTATCAATTAATTGTTATTGGTTAACACACTACCTCAGATTGGACAGTGAGCTCTCTTGTCACCAGGGTCTCTATGCAAAAGGAGCACAAGGAAGGAGCCATGAAGACAATCCAGCTGCAGGTTATTCATGTCACCTCAGAATTCAGTGTTCTGACTTCTGGGAATTCTCAGGAGCATGGTGTGCCATGCTCCTAATTTAGAAGCACAGAGTGCCAGGTAGGCTGACAGCCAGTCATGCCTGCATTTTATCCTTCAGTTAACAGACCTTGGAAAATTCAGTGACTAGAAAAGTACTCAAATAAGATAAGTATTTTCTGTGCCTTTTGAAATAGAGCTTTTGGGTGGGTTGTCTACCCTCTCGGGCAGCAAGGGTAGATCCAACTTTGGTAGGTGGAAACGATCCCAGCTAGTGAGCTAGTTGGGGCCAGGACCAACATCAACCTTTCAAAGGCACACCACTTACTGTTTTGTGTCTGGTTGAAGCCTCTAGAGAAAGCCAACCTGCAAATCTCTGTTGAATAGAGTATTTCAATCGTCCACCTAGCAAATGGGTGTGGATGCTGGGGCTGAGGAAGTATCTAAAATCACTACCCTGTTGCTGGGGTGATGGCTCAGTCAGGCAGAAAACTGCTTGTTATGAAAGCATGTAGACCCAGGTTCAGATCATAGGCATCTATATAAAAAGCCAGATGACAGTACACACCTGTCATCCCAGTGATAGAGAGGCAGGCAAGAGGATCTCTCAGGCTCGCTGGCCAGCCAATCTAGCCTGGTTGGGTGAACTCCAAGGTCAGTGGGGGACTCTGTCTTACAAAATAAGGAAGAGAACAATTTAGGACCAGACTTCGGGCCTCTATATAATTTACATACACATGCACACACACACACACACACACACACACAATACACAATCACTATGTATGATTCAGATATCGATTGCTATGCTTCATACATTTCTATATAACTGCAAAAGCATAACCAGAATTTGCAGATCTATTGTCTAAAAATGGAGGGACATCGTGGCCTTCAAGCCAAAGAATCGAAATCATAATATTAAACTTTCAAATTTAATTTCAAAACCCAAACGACATCTGGATTTTTGAACACATGCAGCCTGACTTGCTTTACTCAAATTCAAACATGCTCAAGGCCATTGATCTCACAAATGTGGATAATTTTTTATACTATTTAGTGCCTTCACATTTTCTCTCCTATCCAAACACTCGTCACGGGTTAACGATGACAGGGTTTCCATTTCGAAGCTTCTCACATTTTCGTCACATCAGTACAGTCTACATTAGCATCTCCAGTCTTTTCATGCCAATAGAATACAATGATGAGCTGATTGTGGGAACTACCATGTTCTATTGGGTATAGACCCCCTCCACCTCTACTCTCATCCACCTGTGCGAGCCTGAGCTGATTCTGGGCAGGCTCTGACACAGAACTGGGTTTTGTTGATTTTTGTTTTGTATTTTCAATCTGACCCTATCCAACACCGAACACTTTGGTCTTACATATAGTTAATTTCAGTAAGGAATTGTTGTTTGCTTTTTGGATTTTGCGTTTTTTGTTTTGTTTTGTTTGCTTGCTTATTTTAGTTTTGTTTTGTTGTTATTTTTGTAAAACAATAGAAAATTAAGTAAATATTTAGTGAAATTGTCAAGAAATAATATCTAGCACTTCAATAGAAGGTGTGTCAGTTTTTGTAAAAGGGGAAAAAAAGGCTTTTTTCCCCCCTTAAGTAAAAGTTTAAAAAAAAGTAAAAAGCTAAACTTTAAAAACAATCAACAACAAAAAAACAAGCTAAATAAATAAATAAATAAATAAATAAATAAATAAAAGTTCTACTTAAGTAAAAGTTCCAGGGATCATTGCTGAGATGAATGGAGGAAAATGTGTGTCTATGACTAAGGCGTCTGCAGTACTGTGTGTGTCAATGGTCCTGTTTCCTGTCGATGACAAATACTGTAATAATAAACTATACTTTAGACTTGCAATAAAGCTGAGGACACCTGGGAAAGAATAACTAAAAGAGTAGAGTCTGTGTTCTCTGAAGAATCTGAAGGAACAGAGGAGATTAGCTTGTCCATCCGGGAGGCTTTTTTTTTTTTTTACCAGATGTGTAGATCAAGAGGAAATGGAGGTGGGTGGGGGAAGAACAGGAGGAGAGGAAAGAGAGAGGTGAAGCCGCAGTTGAGGTGCAGAAGAATTTTAAAAACTCAGTAAAAAATTACATCACCAGCAAAGCAAATATGAGCTTTGTTCTGAGTCAGTTGGATACCTCAGCGAAGTGACCTATAAACCTGACTGGCACAATGGTTGTAAACTCCTCTTGGGACTCTCAGGAAGGTTCAGTAAATCACCGAAATAGTTCTGTGCTTAGAGTACGTAATGGAACGTAATGAAACCAGCTTCTACTTTCGGTCCCCTTCCAAAGTGAGAAACAGTGATAGAAAAACAGAGGCAGCATTTCTTCCATAAGAAAACGTCTCATAGCCGGGCGTGGTGGTGCACGCCTTTAGTCCCAGCACTTGGGAGGCAGAGGCAGGCAGATTTCTGAGTTCGAGGCCAGCTGGTCTACAGAGTGAGCTCCAGGACAGCCAGGGCTATACATAGAAACCCTGTCTCGAAAAATACAAAACAAAAAACAAAAACAAAAAAGAATAAAATAGTTTAACTCTCAACTTAGAGGTCTTCGATGTGGTGTTTCCAGGGGACAGTCTAATCTTGGGAAGAAGTAAAGCTGGATGTCCTTCCAGATGAAAAGCAGGAACGCTGACACTCAGAGTTGGAAGCATGGCAAAAGGTTAACAGGTCCTGCTGAACACCGTGTCACTCTTGGTGGGGAGGAACAGAGCTTATCTGCTTCCTGTGTAGAAAGGTTGGAATTACTCACACACCTAGTGTAATGTTATTAATTTGGAGCCTATGTGTGCTTGATGGAATTTATGACCCTTGCTCTACAACACTAAAGCTATGATTCTTTGTAAAGAATAAGGAATGCTGAGAGCTGAGTGCTGGAGATAAATGAGGGTTGAAAGGACACTGAGATCTGGGAGCTGGGGGTTGGGAGCTAGGGGATAGGAGCTGGGTGCTGGGGGTTAGGGGCTGGGAGCTGGGGGTTGGGGGATAGGAGCTGGGGGCTGGAGACTGGGGGTTAGGGGATAGGAGCTGGGGACTGGGGTTTGGGGGCTGGGAGCTGGGGGTTGGAGATAGGAGCTGGGAGTTGGGGGCTGGGAGCTGGGGGTTGGAGATAGGAGCTGGGAGTTGGGGGCTGGGAGCGTGCCACAGGAAGACTCAGGCTCTCTCAAACAGAGCTTACTTCATAAAGCTGTCTAAAACATACTTCGATAGTAGCGAGAGTAACGGCAGAGAGTAACAAGGATACACAGTGAAAGCACTAACATCCCTAATCTGCCTGAGATGTTCTAAACATCTGCAGCAGACAGGCTGCATCTGTAGTAACCTAATGATGTTTCTGCTTAGGAAAATCTACCAAGAGTGGTTTAGGGAAAGCTATGTGCTTTATTTTGTGTTGTATACACTTATCTTAGTAAGATAGAAAAATGTGCGGCTGGAGAGATGGCTTAGTAGTTAAGAGTACTGGCTGCTGCTCATCCAGAGGACCTGTGGGTTCCTAACAGCCACATGGCCGATCACAACTGTCTATAATTCCAGCTCTAGGGCATCTGACACCCTCACACAGACATACACACAGGCAAAACTCCAATGCACATGAAATAAAAATAAATCAAATTTGAGGAAGAAGGAAAGCTTTGTGGAGAATTTGCTGAATGGCACAGACATGCCAGCATTCTAGAAAGCACTAAGAAAGTGAGCCCAAATAACTCCCTATGAAGGGAAGGTGGAGAAGTGACCCAAGTCCTTTGGAAGAGCCCAGAAGATAGTGTGTGGATCCCAGACATTGAACTTTGAATTATTTATACTCTTGGAATTTAGTTTTGTTTGGTTTAGATTGTGACTGTGTCCTGGTTCTTCCCCAAAGAAGAAGATATTTAAGTTAATTTTTACAGGAGCCCACAGCTGAAAGACATTGAAATTCTAAAAGAGTTTTGGGATTTTGAACTTTGAAAAGAGATCGGATATTTTAAAGAGTCTGGAATTTTAATGTGTTTTAACTTGTAACAACTATGGAACTTTTAAAATTATTTATGTTTTTAATGTGAAATCTTGGTGATAAATATGAAAGGAAGGGTTGAAGTTTAATATTGATATGTTTGTGTGTCAAGTTCACAAGGGGTCACTTGTACTGCCTCATTTTGTATGGCAACTTGATACCAGTTACAGTCATCAGAGAGGAAGGAGCCTCATTTGAGGAAATGCTACCATGAGATCTAGTTGTAAGGCATTTTCTCAATAAGTGATCAATGGAGAAGGACCCGGCCCACTGTGGGTGGTATCATCCCTGGGCTGGTGGCTCTGGCTGCTATAAGAAAGCAGGCTGAGCCAGCCATGGAAAGCAAGCTAGTAAGCAGTACCCCTCCATGGCCTCTGAATCAACTCCTCCAAGTTCCAGCCCTGCTTGAATTCCTGTCCTAACTTCCTCTGATGATGGACTATGATCTAGAAGTGTACACTCAATAAATCCTTTCTTTCCCAACTTGCTTTTAGGTCAGGGTGTTTTTTGTCATAGCAATAGAAACCCTAAGATGCTGTTTGAGAACTTTATTCATGAAAATAATGTGTTTGGATCAAATCCATGCCCACTCCATTTCCTCAAACTTTCCCCATACTCCTCTTTCTTCTCCCAACTTTATTTTTTTATCTATTTTTTATTTATCTTATTTATTATTATTTTTGTTTGTATTTTTTTTCGAGACAGGGTTTCTTTGTATAGCCCTGGCTGTCCTAGAACTCACTTTGTAGACCAGGCTGGCCTCAAACTCAGAAATCTGCCTGCCTCTGCCTCCTGAGCTCCCAACTTTATATACTCGGGCGTTTGTTTGTTTGTTTGTTTTATTTTGTTTTTTTTACAGATACTGAGCACACTCAGTGTTGTCAATATGTGCACAGGTATAGACCATCCTGTGAACCATGAGCAAATGAGCAGGAATTGCATCCCTGAAGAAAATAAACTCTTCCTTCTCCAATAGTCATCAACCACCTTTAGCTCCTCAGCTAGAGCTGTGAGCCTGTGATTCCTCACTGATCGCTGCTGGAATGGTGCCTGACTTGATCTTGTTCAGGTCTTGTGTATACAGTCAAAGCCACTGTGGGTTCATATATGCTACGCTCCTGTCATACCCAGAAAAACAGTTTCACAGCTGTTCTCCACTATTTCTTGCCTTTGTACGTCTTTCTGCCTCTTCTTCTCTGATAATCGTTGAGGCTTAAGAAATAGGGGTATCTTTTCCAAGAGTGGCTTACACGTCGACATTGACGATCCCGGAGTGATGGTTAAATAGGGGTATGATACAGTTATCCCAATTAGAGTGAACAATCCAGTCTCTTTCTTCACTTGGACTAGATATGAATCTCTATTTTGAGTGTCATAGTGAAGGTTTGTATATGCTCGGCTCAGGGAGTGGCAGGATTAGAAGGTGTGGCCCTGTTGGAGTAGGTGTGTCACTGTGGGTGTAGGTTACAAACTTCTCATTCTAGCTGCCTGGATGTCAGTATTCTGTTAGCAGCCTTCAGATGAAGTTGTAGAACTCTCAGCTTTGCCTATACCATTCCTGCCTGTTTGCTGCCATGCTCCCACCTTGATAATGGATTGAACCTCTGAACCTGTAAGCCAGCCCCAATTAAATGTTGTCTGTTATAAGACTTGCCTTGGTCATGGTGTCTGTTTACAACAGTAAAACCCTAACTAAGACAGTCATCTACTCTGAAACGTTTCTCTGATGAGGGTTGAGATATGCCCTAATCTATAAAGATAAGTATTTAAGGAATAATTTCATCTACATCCATTTAGGCACGTAATAGTAGTAGGTTTTCCTTTGGGGTCAAGACTAGCCAGTCATGGGCTCTTAGCCCATTTAACAGTATCAAGCATAAGTTCTGTTTCATAAAACAGACTTTAAACTTAATCAGAGAGTGGTTGCTTATTCTTGTAACATTCTGGCCACTACTGAACCCATGGGCATATATTGCCAGGATGGATGTTATCATAGCTCACAGGGGTGACACCTGCATGAGAATGTTGATGATTCTCATCAAGAAAAAGATAGCCTTTTATTCCTGAGATAACAACAAACATTTTGAAGGTTCAGTGACAAAAGATCCCTCTTAAAGGTTACTATAAATTCTAAAAAGAAAAATAATGCTTTTAAATGTACAAGTGGTAAGCCTTAAAAATATAAAAATATGAAAAAGGTCATTTAAAAACGTGTGGCTACATGTAGACTGTGTAAGGTATTTTGAACTTTGTATTCTAATTATAATATTTATCTTAATGAATATATGGGAAAGACGTAACTTAAAAACAGAAGTGAGGGGCATTAAGAAGGCTTAGGAATGGAAGGCACATAATGCTCTTGAAGAAGACCCGAGTTCAATGTCTAGAACCCCTATGAGGAAGCTCGAAACCACTTGTCTTTAGTCCCAGGGAATCTGACAATCTCTTTTGGCCTCCACAGTCAACCCACTCATGTGTACAGATGAGTACACATGACAGATATATATATATATATATATATATATATATATATATATATATATGTATATATATATATATCCACATATACATAGTTAAAAGAAAAAGGGTCAGTACTGTAAGAAGTGAGTACTATTAAGTTGAATAATTAAAAGACAGAAGTATGAAGTTTACACTTGTGTTGTTACCATAAGCCAATGAAGAATAATTACTAAGTAACATTTCAATAGTTAGAACCCCCACAAGTGAACACAGAAAGAAATAATTAGAACCCTCCAGTATGTACAAATATTGTACAAAATGAAAAGTAGACTGTTAAGATACAAAGTTAGAAAAAAAAAACAGAAAAGAAGATATATATTCTTGTGTTTATGGAAAGTATTAGAAAAAAGCAGAAAAGATATATATGCTTGTGTTTATAAAAGCTACCAATGGAAAACACTGGCCATAGATAACAGCCTAAAAGTTTATACCAATTTTTACATTTGAAGGATGATAAAACCTTAAAATAAAATTATTGTTGTTATTTTTATAATGTTTTTAAGAAATCATGAAATGTTTCAGTGTGATCAGAATAAATGAATAGTGGCCAAGCTATGAATAAATGTACCTTGAATGTCAACGGGAGTTACAATCATAATGATTAAGAATTTTATCTTCTCAGCTAACAGGCTATTTCTGCTGTGATATCAACACCCGCAGATGCACAGTTGAGAGGGAGGCACATAGAAGGTTTCTATAACAACCCCTGCTCCCCCCAACTTCCATACCCATGCCCCCCAAAATCAAGAGACTAGACAGGAAGCCACCAGAGAGAACTCTTAAAGTGTAACACAGATGCTGAAGACTTCTCCGCAACTGTGGCTCCTGGTGTGGGTGTGAGAGGGGAAGGATCTGTTCTACGTAAGGGGCAGGTCACTGAGAGTTTGACCATACACCAGTGAATATAGAGATGACAGCAAGTGATCTCTCTCTCCCTCCCTCTCCCCCTTCCTCTCCCTCTGTTTTTTTACTGTTTTTAGGGGCTGGGTCACAAGGGGGAGGGGCAGACATGGAAGGACTGGGAAGTGTGTGTGATCCAGATGTGTGATGTGAAACTTCCAGAGAATCAATCAGCAGTTTTATGTAGGGACAGGATTTTACTTTCTCGAGAAGAGTTAGAAGCATATTAAAATGTTGCCTTCAACTTGCCTTAGCCGCAGAAGCATTATAGGCTTCTGCAAGTGGCTCAGCTGTCTGATTTTCATAAAGTATATGTGAAAATCAGT
Organism: Mus musculus; assembly: GCF_000001635.26. Lineage (NCBI taxonomy): Eukaryota > Metazoa > Chordata > Mammalia > Rodentia > Muridae > Mus > Mus musculus. The sequence goes on from NC_000075.6 coordinate 92,235,019, forward strand.
ATATGAAAGTGTATGAAAGGCCGGACAGAGCCTCTCCCCACCGTGAATTACCAGCACACCGCATTCACAGAGCCTTTTACAACCTTTATCCACTCGTGCACACCAGAGTTCTTTGATACGACAGAAAAGCCATAATCAGTGTTTGATTAGTAAAAGTCACCCATAACTTCCTCCAAACACATATGCCAACATTCTCTTTATCTCCACCTCAATAAAAACAAATGAAAATCTCTCACACATGCATTGATCTGAATGATTCACTGGTGAGCATTATGGTTAAAACTGTCACATGATTCTGAACACCAGGAAATAAATGCCGGGACGGGAAGTGAACGTGACGAAAATACATGATCTGCGTGCACAAAATCCTCAATAATAAATACAAATATTACCTTTTAAAGGTCAAAAATAGTAAATTAGAAAGAGAAAGAATGAAATAAATAAAGAGAGAAAGAAAGAAAGGAAGGAAGGAAGAAAGAAAGGAAGGAAGGAAGAAAGGAAGAGAGAGAGGGAGGGACGGAGGAAGGAAGGAAGAAAAAAAAGAAAGAAAGAAAGAAAGAAAGAAAGAAAGAAAGAGAAAGAAAGAAAGAAAGAAAGAAAGAAAGAAAGAAAGAAAGAAAGGAAGGAAGGAAGGAAGGAAGGAAGGAAGGAAGGAAGGAAGGAAGGAAGAGAGAGAGAGAAAGAAAGAAAGGAAGAAAGAAATGTCCCACACTAAAGATAAATTCTCTTGGGCTACATTGAATCTCAGTCACCCACAGCCCATCGCTGTGCCTGGCCTAACATCCTGTAACTCTCAAAATCTTAAACTATATTTTTAGCAGACCACTAGCTTTTACTGATAAAAAAGCAAAGAAGTTTCATCTGAAACTGGCTGAATCTTCCCCAGTTTTCCCATAATCTCCTAACCTGTGACTTCTACCAACATCTTCCGTGAACACTGGCTCTACTCTCCTGGGTCTGTAACTAATAAAACCTCTTACAAGGCAGGGGTAAAGATATAACCATAAAAACGTCGACATGATTTTAAAATATGTATAATTTCCAAAAAGAATTTTAGGTCCTTCTTTGTATACTTGTTCTACAATTAAGTTAGTTTTTAATGTGTTTGTTAGATTTCCTAGGCAGTTTTTTGTTTTGTTTGTTTGGTTGGTTGTTTGGTTGGTTTGGTTTGTTTTTTGTTTTTTGGTTTTTGTTTTTTGGTTTTTGGTTTTTGGTTTTTGGTTTTTGGTTTTTGTTTTTGTTTTGTTTTGTGTTTTGTTTTTGTTTTGTTTTTGTTTTTGTTTTGAGACAGGGTTTCTCTGTATAGCCCCTGGCTGTCCTGGAACTCATTTTGTAGACCAGGCTGGCCTTGAACTCAGAAATCTGCCTGCCTTTGCCTCCTAAGTGCTGGGATTAAAGGCGTGTGCCACCTCCTTCAAATATATATCCAGAATAAACTGTCTCTATTCCCTTTGACAGGAGAACTCTGTATTTTGTCAACACAAGCATGTGGGGACTCAGGCTGATGGAACACATGTATACTGCTGGGATCACAGCTACTCTTCATGACTGAATGCATTTATGGTAGCAGAGCAGGAAGCAAGATATTATCATCTTAAAAGCACTGGCCCTGAGAAGAGCAAACATGCTTCTCCTCCTTCAGTTGTGTTCACATCCTCAACTCTGTGCAAAACGTACATCTGCCCTAAAATTAGGATAAAATGGTAACCCAAAGCACATAGAATTATATCGCTTGGCATGAACTTTTAGAGCAAGGGGTTTCTCATAAATACTGCCTAGGAAATCTAACAAACACGGAAAGAGCTAACTTAGTGTAGAAAAAAAAAATATAGAGACCACCAAAGACCCAAAACTCTGTTTGGAAATTATGCATATTTTTAAAGTAAGGCAAACACATTTTATTGTCATATCTTTATCCTGCCTTGTTTGCCAGCATTAACCTCTTGGTCCTCTCTGTCCGCACAGGACTGTGGCAACATAAGAAAGTTCCCAACTATGCTCTATTTTAAGTAACCCTTAGTATCTGGGCTCCCACTGTGATTGAGAAAGATACTCACATTTAATGCTTTAAGGGAATTTTAACACATTCTTTACATCACGCTTACCTAACTTTGGAAGCAAACTTAGAATGGTCAGATTAAAACATGAGGTGGAAGAATTGCTCAGCGCTGTCCGGAAGCAGCGGCTCCCAAGGATCTGATGTTATCAACGCTCTGAAGGAAGCAGCAGCTTGGGCCATGGACACACGCCTAACAAAAGTGTTCAGATTAAACTCTTAAAACTAATGCATTCAAGTTGCCATATGTCTTAAAAAGCTTTCGGAAGTTTAGAAGTAAATACAAAATAGACCAAATTTATTTAATAAAGTAGCGCCAATTTATATTTTGAACACTCTTCACTAATAACAAAGCAAAGGAACCAAAAACCCCATCTAGGCTGTGTCATAGCTCAGTGGAAGAGCGCTGTCCTAGTGTTCACAGGTGCTGAGCAACAGTGCACATGAGGAGAGAGAAATGCCAGGCCCTGGAGATTTTCAACATTCAAATAATCTCCTAGATATTCTCGAAGAAGATTTTACTCCAATACAAAAATGACTAAATTTTGGTGTTAGAATTAAAAACACAGATAGCTCACATATTACTCAATACAAAATAGGATTGGATAATATTATGAATGTGAATCTTACATCTAAAATAATCTTCAGTAGAGAATGTTTCTATCTAATAGAGAAATAAATTATGACAGACTGTTATGTGGAAGCACTGAACTACGTTAATTCAATATTTCACTGAGATGAGAATACTTCCTTCTATCTAGTGAGTAGCAAGGCTTCAGTGAGGTTTGTTTTTTTTCTTCAGAAATAATTGAGTTGTTTCTTAGGAGGACATTTTTTACTAGCTATATTAAGGATATTAACATGACTATCGTCACTCAGGCATCCCTTTTTGCTCAGTGATTAATATTTCCAGAGACAAAAGCAGGTAATCTACAGTATATTCTAGTTTCATATAAACTCTTCCCATCTGAAATCACACTGGAGCCATCATTCCAGATTTCTCTGTGGTTTGATTAATTCTGAGTTCTGGTGCTATTTATTATGCCTGACAGATATGGAGCCTCTAACCTACTTAAAGGTTACCCTTATGCTCCATCAATTTCTTTGCTTGGAATTCCTCAGATGGGAGCATTTTCCCTAGCTAAATTCTGGGGTGTTCAAGACACTGGAGGAGCAGAGGAGTCACTTAACAGGGCTGCTCAGTTCCAAGTCCAATAAGTGAGGAATGAGACTACATTTAGGCCATCTTAATTCAACTTGTATCAGTTTGCTGAACTATTTAACTAAAGAGGGAGAATTGTACCCAGCTCAAGATTTAAAGATCTTGCTTACCAAAGTGGGGCAAAAATGAATGTTAACCTGAACAGAACACGCACAAACACACACACACACACACACACACACACACAGCCACTATCCTGGTTAACTGTGACTTCTACCCCACCCTGCCCCCACTGCCAGGTTCTGAGGCTTTTGGACTCCAACTAGTGCCTATGATGTTGGCTCAGGCATATGTCTTTGATTGGAACTAACTCGTTGGTTTTCCTGGGGCTTCCTGACTACAGTGAGCAAAGTAGGAAACTTCTTGTTGTCCCAGAATTACAATAATAATCACAGGTTACAATCACTTGCATTGGATCCTCCAATTGTATAGAAAAGCATACAAATATCCTAGTGAGTAGAACTTCCTGGAGAATCCTGATACACACACACACACACACACACACACACGCATATATAGATAGATAGATAGATAGATAGATAGATAGATAGATAGATATTCTAATATTGCATTCTGTAGCTGAAAGACCTCAAATTGCCCATAGAACTTTCAATGAGTTGTCTAAAGTGTGGGCTTAAGAGAGATGGCTAAGTGATTAGGAGCATGTACTACCCTCACAGATGACCCAAGCTTAGCTCCCTGCACCACACGAAGCAGCTTACAATCATAGGTCATTCCAGTTCCATGGGATTCATTTGCTGCATGTCAACTCGCCCACTCCATTTCTCTCTCTGTCTCTGTTTCTCTTTTGCTGTCTGTCTGTGTGTGTGTGTGTCTCTCTCATACACACATGCACAAATCATACATAAAATTAATAAATGTTTTTAAAATGTTTAGTTCTATGGACATATCAAAGCGCTCCTCCTTTGAGAAGGTTTACGATATAATTCTGGTTAATGACCTGACAAGTGTTTCTCATTGCCTTTAAGTAGACTTGCTTAGCAGCAACAGTGTTTGCACTCTCTGAAGCCAATTTCTACAATGCACGTTTTCCTTCTATTCTCTAGACGACTGAGATAGACTCCGTCTCAGCAGTCCAGTAAGATTTCGGCCTTTTCAGATTTAGAATCTCTGGCAGCTGTTAAATCACAAATAGAATGTTGAGGAAATCTGTTTAAAAAAACAAAAACAAACAAACAAACAAACAAACAAAAACAACTCCTGTTCATTTTTAGAACTTCTGACTTTCCTTCAAAGCTAATGATAATTATCTTTTATACCACTTGGTTATTTTCTTTTGGAATTACGTAGGAAACTTTAGGCCCCAAATTCATTGCGTTTGGAGTTACTGATTGGCCTTTTTGAGTGAATGCCAAATGACAGGTGCAAAGAAAAAAGCTCAGCTCTCAGGTGGTGTGTGTTTAAATCCCAACAGGCTCAAAAATGTAGCCCCAGTCTCCCCTACAACAAGCAGGCATATGAAGCAACTCAACATTCCCTGTTGGGAGCCGCCCTCACATTTGCCATTATAAGATGGCGCTGACAGCTGTGTTCTAAGTGGTAAACATAATCTGCACACGTGCAGGGGCAGTTTTCCCGCCATGTGTTCTGCCTTTCTCGTGATGACAACTGGGCCGATGGGCTGCAGCCAATCAGGGAGTAATACGTCCTAGGCGGAGGATAATTCTCCTTAAAAGGGACGGGGTTTTGCCATTCTTTTTCTCTCTCTTGTTCTTGCTTTTTCTCTCTCTTGCTTGCTTTCTTGTTCTTTTTCTCTCTCTTGCTTTCTTGTTCTTGTTCTTTCTCTTGCTTTCTTGTTCTTGTTCTTTTTCTCTCTCTTGCTTTCTTGTTCTTTTTCTTTCTCTCTCTTGCTCTTTCTCTGGCTCTTGCACTCTTGCTTTCTTTCTCTTGCTTTCTTGTTCTTGTTCTTTTTCTCTCTCTTGCACTCTTGCTCCTGAAGATGTAAGCAATAAAGTTTTGCCGCAGAAGATTCTGGTTTGTTGCGTCTTTCCTGGCCGGTCGTGAATGCGTGTAAGAGTTGGTGCTGAAAACCCGGGAGGACGAGAAATCCCGGGACGAGAAGACCCGGGACGAGAAATCCTGGGACGAGAAAACCTGGGACGGTTACCATCACCGGCGAAAGGAAGATCCCTCATTCCGGAACCAGAACTGCGGGTCATGTTAATGAAGTGTTCCCGTAAAACAGACTGTTGAGAAGGATTCAACTGCGTGAATTCAGAACTCTTCAGCTGGGGAATGGTGGTAATAAAGGTTCCCGTAAAACAGACTGTTGAGAAGGATCCAGCCTGGATTCAGAACTCCTCAGCTGGGGAATGGTGGTAATGAAGAAGTGTTCCCGTAAAACAGACTGTTGAGAAGGATTCAACTGTGTGAATTCAGAACTCTTCAGCTGGGGAATGGTGGTAATGAAGTGTTCCCGTAACACAGACTGTTGAGAAGGATTCAACTGCGTGAATTCAGAACTCTTCAGCTGGGGAACAGGGTACTCGTAAGTATAGCTTTACAAGGTAAGTCTGGCCTTGAACTTTCTAACGAAATTCAAGACAGTCTATCAGAAGTAAAGTGGGAAATAGCTTTACAAGGTATGTTTGGCCTTGAACTTTCTCTAGTGTTAGGAGCCTTTTTGTTCCTTTTCACATGTTATCAAGTGGTTAAGGCAGGGCTGAAAATTCTGGATGAAATTCAGGGCAATCTATCAGAAGTAAAGCGGGGAGAGAGAGTAGGAGCAAAGAGGAAATATGGTACACAAAATAAGTATACAGGCCTTTCCAAGGGTCTTGAACCCGAGGAAAAGTTTAGGTCAGGTAAGAATACCTGGGGAGAGATTAGAAGGAAGGAAAAGAAAAAAGAAAAGAAAAAAGATCAATTAGCGGAGGTCTCTAGGAGAAGGAGCCTATACTCATCACTAGGTGAGCTCAAGGAGCCAGCTCTTAATAGTTCTGAATCAGATGAAAAGGCTATTAGGGCCTGGAAGGCACTCTCCCGAGCAGGTGAAGCCACTGGACAACTAACAAAGATCGTCCATGGACCTCAGGAGTCATTCTCAGATTTTGTGGCCAGAATGACAGAGGCAGCAGAGCATATTTTTGGAGATTCAGAGCAAGCTGCACCTCTGGTAGAATAGCTTATTTATGAGCAAGCCACGCAGGAATGCCGAGCGGCCATAGCCCCAAGAAAGAACAAAGGTTTACAAGACTGGCTCAGGGTTTGTCGGGAGCTTGGGGGACCTCTCATTATGCGTTACTTCCATTTAGTATAAGAAATTTACTAGGGCAGCTAATTTGTCAAAAAGTCTTTCTCAGTATATGTTACAGAATTGGACGGCTGAATTTGAACAAACCCTTCGGGAATTGAGACTTCAGGTCAACTCCACGCGCTTGGACCTGTCCCTGATCAAAGGATTACTCAATTGGATCTCCTCAGCATTTTCCTTCTTTAAAGAATGGGTGGGATTGATATTATTTGGAGATACACTTTGCTGTGGATTAGTGTTGCTTCTTTGGTTGGTCTGTAAGCTTAAGGCCAAAACTAGGAGAGACAAGGTGGTTATTGCCCAGGCGCTTGCAGCTCTAGAACATGGTGCTTCCCCTGATATATCTATGCTTAAGCAATAGGTCACTGGCCATTCAGCTCTTGCACCCCACGAGGCTAGTCTCATTGCACGGGATAGAGTGAGTGTGCTTCAGCAGCCCGAGAGAGTTGCACGGCTAAGCACTGCAGTAGAAGGGCTCTGCGGCACATATGAGCCTATTCTAGGGAGACATGTCATCTTTCATGAAGGTTCAGTGTCCTAGTTCCCTTCCCCCAAGAAAAACGACACGGGAGCAGGTCAGGGTTGCTCTGGGTAAAAGCCTGTGAGCCTAAGAGCTAATCCTGTACATGGCTCCTTTACCTGCACACTGGGGATTTGACCTCTATCTCCACTCTCATTAATATGGGTGGCCTATTGCTCTTATTTTCTTATTAAAAGAAAAGGGGGAGATGTTGGGAGCCGCCCTCACATTTGCCATTATAAGATGGCGCTGACAGCTGTGTTCTAAGTGGTAAACATAATCTGCACACGTGCAGGGGCAGTTTTCCCGCCATGTGTTCTGCCTTTCTCGTGATGACAACTGGGCCGATGGGCTGCAGCCAATCAGGGAGTAATACGTCCTAGGCGGAGGATAATTCTCCTTAAAAGGGACGGGGTTTTGCCATTCTTTTTCTCTCTCTTGTTCTTGCTTTTTCTCTCTCTTGCTTGCTTTCTTGTTCTTTTTCTCTCTCTTGCTTTCTTGTTCTTGTTCTTTCTCTTGCTTTCTTGTTCTTGTTCTTTTTCTCTCTCTTGCTTTCTTGTTCTTTTTCTTTCTCTCTCTTGCTCTTTCTCTGGCTCTTGCACTCTTGCTTTCTTTCTCTTGCTTTCTTGTTCTTGTTCTTTTTCTCTCTCTTGCACTCTTGCTCCTGAAGATGTAAGCAATAAAGTTTTGCCGCAGAAGATTCTGGTTTGTTGCGTTCTTCCTGGCCAGTCGCGAGAACGCGGGTAAGAATTCCCACCACCTCTGACAACCAGAAGGCATGCTCTGCGTAAAGGAAAAAGAAAAAAAGAGAAGGAGCGCTGAGTGCTTGGGGTAGAAACCCTGTGGGGTGGGGAGGTTCTACCTTCTTTGCACTCTGTGATAGCCAGTCCCAAGGGTTTGGTTACGGTTCTAGAATTACATAGTGCGACTTCTGATTGTCTGATAGAGAAAGGAGAGGGCAAATTAAACTAGACAATATGGTCAACAATGGGCTATGGGTGGGCTCCTTCATTGTTATTAGGTGTCGCTTGAGTAACTAGGTACTATTATCTTAGGAGGAAGGCTGGGTCACCTCAGGTCAGCCACATTCCTTTTGATCATCTCAAATGTGCAATGTCTTCACCATCATAGATCCCTTCCTCATTAGGAATCTCACAGAAACAAGTTTTTCTCCTTTCCACACCTCTGTGTTCACACCTTCCCTCTTACAGGAAGAAGTAAAGGATCTATGGTCTTTAAACGTGGCTGTGTCCCTTGTTCCAACACCTGGCCTGACCTGGCCTGACCAGGTGTCCTGCTGTAACAATTTAGAGGCCTGATTAATCTGACAGTCTCAGTGTCTATGTCAAATTCTGGGTCCTCAGGACACACTCATTCTTAAAAAACAAGAATCCTTTCCTACTTCTTTCTCCTTCCCTCATCCCCTTTCTAATTAATGTAATTTACATCCAAATGGAAGCTGCCTTTCCTCCTCTCTCTCCCCCCAGTTCCTCCTGCTCCCCTCCCCCCATCCTCCAATCCTCCTTTTCTCCTCAGAAAAGGGAGGCCTCCTGTGTATATCAATCAGCCTTGGCCCATCAAGTTGCCCTAGGACTAGGCACATCTTCTCCTACTTTGGTTTGATAAAGTTAGGGGAAAGGAATCTAAAGGCAGGTAACACAGGGTCAAACACAGCCCCTGCTCCTGCTGTTAGGTGGCTCACATGCAAAAAAAAAAAAAAAAAAAAAAAAGAAAGGTAGCCAGGAATATTTTAAGAATAAATTTTGCTAGAGAATCAAGAGAGGCAAGAGAATTCCAGTCAGCTCAGAGGCAACTCAGAGAGTAAATGTGGTATTTGTCTGAGTCTGGCTTCTTTTCCTTAGCAAGAGAATTCACACTTATATCCACTGTTTTGGAAAATGGCAGATTTTTTTTTCTTCTTTTCAGGTTGATAAAACTCAATTTTTATAAAAAAAAAAAAAAAAAAGAAGAAGACTAACGTTGTCCTCACTTTGACATCCTACAAGATTGCAGATTAGGTCAATCTAGCTCTTTTCCGAATCTCCTCTGTGATGTTTTCTGAATTAGAGCATGGTCCATTGTTCAAGGTAGGAACATCCTGTGATGTTAGAACCTAGTAGGGAAATCCCCACCCAATTCCCCACCCAAAAAAATCACAAAGGACCATCTCTTGATGTAATTACATGAGGACGTTTAATGACGGAGCTCCGGACCGACATGCATCCCACACAGGAGATAACGGATGTCGGCCACGAGGCTCGAAAGCCAGGGGATTTTATGGGGTAAGGAGCTTAGGGGTGTAGAATTCAGCATAACGACACACTATTGGCTTATTTAAACATTAACAGAAAGATTACATGTTAGCAAAAGGGCATCAGGACTTTGTTCCTGTGGGCTGGGGGCTTATCTTTGTTCACATAGCAACCAGTTGATGTACGACTTTACCCAGTGTCAAGGGGTAGTAGACAGAGGGGAGGTTCCGGCCAGGTGGTGTTGACCCAGACAAGATAGCTCTGCTTGTACAATCAAGCTGTTCTTAGGAATGTCTTAACAACAGCCCTGTCTGTTCTGCTTTGTTCTCGGCCACAGGCCGAGGGCTCATAGACAACTCTTTTACATGAATCACAAGATACAAAATCTCATTTTCTTTCAGTGACAGTTCTCTTTTTCCTCTCTGAATCTATTTAGTTACTAAACACTGCTTATTCCTCCTTGTCAGGATCTACTAATATTACAAGGTGACCTTTCATTGTGATATTTTCATATATACACATAATGTGCTCTGATTATATTCATGTTTGCCCACTCCTCTTTTTTCAAAATTATTAAGTATTGTCTCAGTATCTCAGTTTCCCATTGAACTGTTTTGGTCTTAAAATGTCAATAAAGAGCCGGGTGTGGTGGCACACGCCTTTAATCCCAGCATTCCGGAGGCAGAGGGAGGCGGATTTCTGAGTTCGAGGCCAGCCTGGTCTACAAAGTGAGTTCCAGGGATATACAGAGAAACCCTGTCTCGAACCCCCCTGCAAAAAAAAAAAAAAAAAAAAAAAAAAAATGTCAATAAAGTAATCTCTGTGCTTGTTTCTCTGATCATACAAATCACTCTTCACTATTAGGTTCTTATTTGCAAACAAGAACCTAATAGTGTCTTTTCTGTACTTAAAATTAGATTCTTTTCTATACTTAAAATTAGGCATCTTCTTCTACCTTCCAGAAGGAAGCAATGTCTAAAATGGAAAATGGAATGTCTTTACTAGCCCTTGGATCCAATAACTCCATTTCAACCTCTCCAGGTTTGATTAGATAATTATGGTAGCTGTAACATATTTTCCTACTCCTGGGTTATCAATGTGAGCTTTTTCTGATTGAAGAACAGATCTTATCACTGAATAGAAGAGAGTTTGAGATAGACTTCAGAATGGCGAGATCTTTCTGCTTTGCTATAACATGAGATCTTACTATCTACAATAAAATACTGGAAGGACAATGGGACAACGAAAGCATATCATCTAATATTTAGATTTCTGTCTTGGCAGTCACAGCCTTTTTTCTGGTTCTTAGATGACACTGGTACGATTTCAATCACACCTGGAGACAAGGAAATATATTTCTATGGCAAACAACCACTGCTCAGTAACAATTGCTTCCATTAGAAAAAAGAACACAAATCTTGTTTTTAAAAGTAACTTTTGGTCTCCTGCAGTTGTCACCATGGAGGCCCTTTGCCTACATCAGCTAACCTAGGCCTAGCCCTGGAACCTTCTAGCCTCCGTACAGTCTTATCTTGGTCTAGGATATTTTCAGCCTCTGAGACTTACTTACACCTTTCTAGCTCTTTCTGAACTCTAGCTGGTTGGTTCAACTCAGCTGTTCTGGCTCAAACTCCTCTCCAAGCTGACTGATTCATGCTGGCTTCTTTCAGTTTCAGACTGAATTGCTCTGCTTGGCCTCATACTAACTTTGGCCATCTCTTCTAATCTCCCGGTTCCCTCTCATTTTCTGGCTGGATCTGTCTTCCTCTGTGTCTAGATGATTTGATCGTTAACCCATCTCTGTATAACACTCCCAGTAACACTGCCTCCTTCTCCCTCTTTTCACTGCCTCTCAAGTACCTTCCCCTTTCTTACTCATGGTGAAAGTTGGTCATATCTTATTTTGTCAGATTTCTCTGATTCATCACTTTGCCTGCCACTCAATTAGACATCACTTTCAAACTTGGGTGTTTTCTTCTACAAACTAATTTTACCTTTATTGTTTGAGAATAAAGGTGTGTATTAAGGGTGTGCCTGTATTCCAGCCAGAGTGATTAAAGGTGTGCACCCAAGCTGAGCCATACCACAACTAGACACAGGTTTTTCTGGTTAACACAATCACAGAGTTCACAGTGCGATCAAATATCCTGCAACTTTTGGTCTCTGCCACAAACTGAGGAGTCTGTTGATTCCATCCATACCTTTCTGCTAAAAACTATGCATATTTGTATTATTTTTTTTAGATTTATTTATTATTTATATGTAAGTACACTGTAGCTGTCTTCAGACACACCAGTAGAGGGGATCAGATGTTATTAAGGATGGTTGTAAGCCACCTTGTGGCTGCTGGGATTTGAACTCAGGACCTTTGGAAGAACAGTCAGTGCTCTTAACTGCTGAGCCATTTCTTCAGCCCCCGCATATTTGTATTCTTGAAGTACACAACTGCCTCTCTTTGCATCAGTTCTGCCTTCTACTCATGGCTGTTTCTGTTGCAGGAAATATTTAAAAAGGCACCATCTCCTGCTAGCACCAGCTACTCTTTGGCCCTGGTGGTCTTGCCACCTCTATGGCTAGCCCCAGGTGGCAGTCTTCCCAGCTCCGGTCCTCCTGCCTCACTGCCACTTGTACTTTCCCAGCTATCTACCCTCAGCGGCTAGCTGTCACAAATCTCCATAACCCAGTAACTCAAAACTCTTAAAGCTTATAATTATCAGTCAGTTGTATATATAAATACATTCTCAATTCACAAGATGCCTACACAATAAATTCAGAGCCAATTGATAATGATACAAGCTGTCAACCTAGATTAAACAAGTTGTCCCAATTATTCTCTCCTTTTATGATATTCATAGCACCTGTGGCTATGAGAGCCACGTGGATAAGGCTCATCTTCTTCTCTATCCATCTTCTCTCCTCCTCCTCCTTCTCCTCTCTATGTTTCTGTCTCTGAAACTCTTAGCTCCGCCTTTCTTCTCCCTGTTTAATCACAGGCTTCTTGTTGTATTAACATTCAAATTAATTGGGGAAATGTTCTGCTACATTTCACCCTTTCTGTCCAAATAAAAAAACTCTTCTCTTCGCCGGGCAGTGGTGGTGCATGCCAATGTCTTGGGAGGCAGAGGCAGGCAGATTTCTGAGGTCAAGGCCAGCCTGGTCTACAGAGTGAGTTCCAGGACAATCAGGGCTATACAAAGAAACCCTGTCTCAAAAAAAAAAAATAATCAAAACAAAAAACAAACAACTTTTCTCTCAAATATAAATTGAGCACAACTATTACCATTTTGTAATTATAAGGTATAAGACACACCTATCACCCAGTCCATCATTTTTGTCAATTAACTAGAACACTGTTATCTATCCTAACTTTAAAAAGGCTTATAATTCCATTTGTGTTATGTCATGGTTTAGCTAGTATACTGCCTGAAAACTATCTTCTCAAAAACGTTTTCTCAATGCTAAATAGCCTGGGTAGGCTATGAGACTCTACATAGTCTTCAATCCCGACAGAAGTTCAAGAACAACCAGCATTATCTGAAAATATAGGAAGCCTAACACAGCATCCAGAACTGAGACAACTTGTAGAGACAGCTGCCTACCTATACAACTCCTGCATGTCAGGAAGTTGGACCATCTATTACAGAAAACTATCATCACTGTTCTGTCTTCACGAATAAATTCTTTGTGCAATCTATATGTTTTTGTAGTAATAAATGCCTGGATAATCTTGATGTGTTTCTATACATGATTATTTTAAAATGCCAACTTTCCATTTTGCAAAGGGACCTGAAAAACTTTGGATTAAATATATGGCTTATTTGGATTTTTTTAATTACAAACATCAGGAAATAGTTCTGTTAAGACCCAAGATTTATAAATCGATATATTGACGTAGTTGGTTGCTCATTTATTTATGAGGACCTTTTGTTTTAGTTTTAGTGGAAATTCCCTAATGAGAGTACTCTTTTTTTTCCTCAGTAGGAAATTCCATTCTTTCTCTTTCTGCGAAGGCTCCACCCTGCATTTCCAAGCTTCTCCTGTGGGTTATGTGTCTCTTTAACCTGATCCAGATTACAGGAGGCAAATAGAAGTGATAGGTGTTATCAGCTCATTCCGTGGATCCCCAGACCTCTCTGTGTGGCTAAGCCCTTTCTCTTCCTTTGTATATGGACAATACATTAAAGCCTCAAACAACCCGGAAAGATGTGTACTAAAGATTACAGAGCCTGGAGTTTAATATACATCTAGGAAGCAGCATGCCACACATACACTCACACCAACACACACACACACACACACACACACCACCACCACCACCACAACCAAACAGGAACATGTCTATTCAGTTACCTGTTGTATCTTCAGTACGCTATTAAAGTTTGGAACGTAGGAAGACACATTGCCTAAAATAACTTGACTTCCTGATATTAATAACGAGTTAGTGTTAGTGATTCAACATTTAAACTGTTGGCTGAGGCTAGTTTTTCTAAGTAGAAAACTTAGGTGGGCTTGAGGTATGAAGACATTAGGAAAGGAAACAAACACAGAGTGAGCCACTACCCAGCAGCGGCTGCCCATGAAGCCCTAGCTCACCGACTCCCCTGTGGCCAAGTCTTGGAGCTACTGGTAACAGCAGTTAGCCTAGGAAACACAACAGAGGTGAAGACAGTAGGAAGACTCTTACTTAGACAGAACGCCCCAATGTTTCACTTCTACAAGGTTTTACCTATAAAAATACTCCAACTGCTTAAATTAAAATTCAAATGAAATGATCCCATTTATGCAAAGAGTGGACAGTGAAGATCCTTGTTTGCTCCGAGTATGAAATCAGCTAAAGAATAAAGATAAACATCCTGAGTGCCTAACAGCAAGCCAGTTGAAGTTACAAATCACATTGAGCGATGCTAAGTTCCCGGTTCCTTTCTCCAGCATTGGAGTGCCATGGTCTCAGACTCTTTATATGTGAGGTTCACTTTTCCATGCATCATGGCTTTCTATGGAAGAACAGTATATTCTATGCACACTGGTATTTATGTACATGCAGAAATATACACATATGCAAGTAGTGGGCCCCTCCCAAGATGCTCCCCAGATTTTTAGTTGAATATACTTAGAAACGCACCAATCACAGGGAAAGAAGAGTGAAGACTCAAAATTCACCTGTAACCCTTTCATCATCCTTTCATAACTCTCCCTCCCCCAAGAGTACCAAATGATGCATAAAATGCAGGCGGGGGAAAAATACCTTCTGTGTCATAGGAAGGTATTTTTAGATAATTGGAAATTTCTTAGAAATGTCCACACGAGGCATACTAAGTCAGAATCTTTGAAGGCATGACCTAATGTAGTTTCAGCTCGGTGACTCTTCTCGGGCTGTAATTTAAGAAGCACCGCTTTACTAAACAAAACAGATGCTGATTTTTCTGGTGAGTGAGCCGCACAGTTCAAACCAAACCTGAATGTTTTCTAGTTAAGGGTGGTACTTTTTCACAGACTGTAGTAAAAAGAAAGCAAAGACTGCTACCAGCAAACGGCGTGAAACGGTTATATAAAACCCATAAGATTTTTAAAAAGAGGAGAGAAATCTGCTAGGAAAGAGATCAACAAACTTGAAAGTGCAAACAGGGCTGATGGAACAGATGTGGTAATCGATGCATACTTAAGAAAGTGTGCAAAGCAGGAAAGTAAGTTTGAGGAAGCCCGATTTCCCGCACAGTACCCAAATAGGTTGGGTGGTTGAGATCAGGCAGTGTAAAGAAAGTTCCGAGAAGAGGCCACTCCCCAGGTGATGAATAGCCTTTCTTTCCAAGGCAATCAAAATCCCACTTCCTTTTGCCTTGCTGGTGGGCGGGGCGGGCAAGGTCCTGCCAGGCCTCTGGGCGCAGCTAGAGGATTCAGGAGTGCAGGCAGAGCTCGCGTCATTCAGAGTGAGTCCCCTCTGCGAGGGAAAGCCGGGCTACTGCAGCGCCACCAGCAAGGGATTGGGACTCACGGACTTCAGAACAGAAGGAGCCTCAGGTGAGTCCCGCTTTCTGCGCGTTCCGGGACAGAGCTCGCGGATCTGTGCGCACAAAGGAGCCGGGTACGGTGATGGGCGCGGGAGATGCGGATGGGTGGAGAGGGAGCAAGAGCAAGGGCTGGAGGCGGTTTGCTCAGGCGGCAGAGGTTATGGTCTGAAGACTGGGAGCAATGGCCGAAAGACTTGGGCTCGTGACCCCGGAAGTGGGGAGGGAACTCAGCCAGAAGCTCTGCTGTCCGGGCCGCTGCTCGGCAATCCACACTCGTGACCCTTCTTCGCTAGTTCCCACGGGATCGTCTCCAGTTTAGCACACTGCTTCACAGCCAAGAGCAGTCCTGATGCAGTGCAGAAGCTGGGCTCACTTGTAGCTCTGTGGTAGCGCTCTTTTCAAATGCGCCGAGCCCAAGTTGGATTCCCGTTGCAGGAAAGGGAAGGGGAAATAAAAGAAGAGAAACCGTTCAAAGAGCCTGTTGCTCTTTAACCCAGGTTTCTTTGGGATTGTGGCTAGTAAAACTATACATAGCCTTCTAGAATACAAAAGTAGGGGATGTAAGCGGGTAAAGGTCCGAATGGGTAAGACCACTACACTAGGTGTACATTCAGTCTTTTGTTACAGACCTTGGACTCTGACAGTTTTTTTTTTCTTGTATATTCATCTCTTCCCTGAAAATGTTAACAGTAAAAGACTTAAAGATTCAAGCCACTTATTAAAGGAAGAGGCAGGCATATTTATGAGTTCGAATCTAGCCTTGTCTATAGAGCAAGTTCTCAGACAGCCAGTGCTACAGAAACAAAACAGGAAAGCCAACCAAAACAACAAAAAGAGTTCTCACTTTTGAATCAGTTAATATAAGCTTGATAAAGTACCAAGTGGAAAGGTGGAAACTAGCTTTTATTATATCAAATACTTGACACAGCCCCCATCCCTACAACTCTCCCCATGGTTCCTGCGTGGCTTGATTTCCGTAATCTTATTCCTGGAAGTTAGGTAGGGCCATCTCTCTGTTCCAAGACAAACAATTATACTTTCTTCCCAAACAATTACACTCTCTTCTTCCGGCTTAGCGGCTTAGCAGTTGGAACTAAATACTGGGTACCAGGAACCAGGGAAGCTTAATAAAAAGCACCCCCGGGCACCTGGGGGCGTTTCCTTCTTGGCTTTTCCTAACAACAGAGCTTTCTACCTGGATACTTACTACAATTGTGCTGCTTTGAATAATAAACAAACAAACAAACAAACAAACAAAAACCCAGACTGTTGGTAAGCCAGCTAGAGTCCCTACTTGCAGACAGAGCAGCATGACCTCTCTCTCCTCAGCTGTGTAACTCCAGAGATTCTTCATTCCCCCTGAATAAGGTGAGATTCTAGCTTCAAGGACCTCAAGTTGAGCAACACCCTCTGTTTGTAGTGTCCACTGAACACACCAGCAGCCTTTGCTCCGTGGCGTGGCTTATGATAGATATTTTTCTTTGTGACTTTTACCTGTCTTAATGGCACCGCAGCCACCTCTATATAAACCTGTGCCCCTTTAAACCTTTCTAACATCATCATTTTTACTCACAGTACTTTCAGTATATATGCAATATGCTTAGTTTTCTTATTAGTCCTGGGTCTACAGGTTTACTGGTTGAAGTGTTTGTATAGAAGTTTGCATGGTCTATAGTATAAACTTATAGACTTTTTGCTGTCTATACGTACATTGTAAACAGCGTTTGTACTATGTACATAGTGTAGACCCTGTGGTATCCATGAATACCCCCTTGAAAACCCAGGGTGTTCATACAGTGAATATTTCTTCAGGAAATATTTATATAAGTATATTTGCTTGTGTGTACACAACACACTATTGTAGTACAGCATTACATAAATAGAACTCAGTGAAACCATCTAGTTAACGTGTGTTAACAAGTGTTCTTCGTATTTTTCAAATTAAAATTTTTTTGGGGGGGAACTTACCTAGCCACTAAATGATTGACCCCAAGAATAAACTGTAACTCTGGGCTTTGGTGTGTTACATAACGGGGTGCCCTTTAAAATTCTTGCCAACAAATTTCATTTGTTAGAAAGCTGGAAGCGTTTTTTTGTTTTCATTGAACCAGATATAATAATATGAAGCTATGCAAATGAGCTGTCTTAATTCATCAGTTAGTGAACTGAGAAGCCGTAAACAACAATCTTGGCTCAGTGGATTCAGGGGCTTCATTTCTAAGTAAGCAAAAAGGAAAAAAGAAAAGAAAAGAAAAATCTCATATTAATGTAAAATCAATGGGCTTCCCAGAAGGCTATTTTGAGATCATACAAGAACTCTAGTAAGAGTAACTGGGTTTTGAGATGTATTTTTTTGCTTCTTTAAATTTACTTCTTATTTTTGTAGAACACTTGACAGCTATGTTTTCAGTCGGTTCTAGCTGGTGTATAATCTATTTTTATCCAAAGCATTGCCCATGTTCCATTCAAAGTTTAAGCTTGTTTGCTTTTTGTGGTCATGAAATAGTGACGTGGATTTTGAGAAGGAAGCTTTCTATTTCAAAGGACATTGCATTTGTAAGCAACGCACTTCTGGTACAAATGCACAGTTGAGGGTTCTGTTTCCCCAAATGCTCACCAATGCCTTGAAGCATTGTGGGAATGCATTGAACCATTTGTGGAAATATATTTGCATACTCATCTGCCTCAGTTTGGCGATCACGGAACCCACAATTTGACAGATAGAATGTGTTTCCTTGTAAGTATTTTCTAAACCTTCCAAGTGTACAAAGCCTACCTAAAAATGTAACTTAAAAGTACCTAAAAATTATTTGATTTGTAGCTAAACCACAACCAAAAGTACCTGGAAATTATTTGCTATGTAACTTACTGTCACAATTTTGCCTTACCACTTTTCCCATCATATTCTTTTTCCCCTCTGCCCACCATGAAATCTCTCATTCAACTGTTCAGCTCTTTGAGATTCTAATAATGGTTTGAAAGTAGTAGAGCGTTGCTGAGTTGTATAGAGCCCCGTGTTGACATTTGGTCTGTGAAGAGAAAGGTGGTCTGGATTAACTTGTACATTGGGTGATTTACAAGAAGGCATTTGTTCTTATGTGTGCACTAACAGGAAAATTCTGGCTAAAGAGCCTCAACCTACTTATTTTGTAGGCACAGATGATGTTATAATATGCCAAAATGCTTTTTTTAAAAAAATATTTTAATTTTAATTTATTTTTTACACGCCATATTCCATCCACCCTCCGACTGCTCCACATCCCACACCTTCTCCCCACCTCACCCCATCTCCACTTCTCCATGTGGAAGTCCCCACCCCGGACACCATCTGACCTCTAAACTCCCTGAGGCCTCCAGTCTCTTGACGGTTAGGTACATCATCGCTGAATGGACACAGACCCGGAAGTCCTCTACTGTATGTGCGTTGGGGGCCTCATTATCAGCTGGTGTATGCTGTCTGTTTGTGGTCCAGTGTTTCAGAGATCTCAGCAGTCCAGATTAATTGAGACTGCTGGTCCTCCTACAGGATCACCCTTCTCCTCGGCTTCTTTCAGTCTTTCCTAATGCAACAACAGGGATCAGCTGCTTCTGTCCATTTTTAAAAACACTTTTTAAAAGCAGTAGAGATTTCAAGATCTCATGAGATAGGTTTTCACTGAATCATGTCTGAATCGTGAAGACATGATCATAATCCCTCGTGCAGTTTCCCTGTCCCAGGTGGGAATGCTTTACAATTAAGAGAAAACCCAGAAAAGAACTGAGGAGATGGCTCACTGGGTAAAGTACATACTGTGCAAACATGAAGGTTGGAGGTGGGAATTACCAGAATGCCACATAGAAGCCCAACAGCTGTGGCCATTGCCCACAGTCCCAGCTTGCAGAAGCAGAGACCATGGCCCCGTAATAGTCAAGCTCACTAGATAGACTAGCTAGAACTGGCCAGCATCAGGTTTAGTGAAAGTCCCAGCTCAGTAAAAAAAGTCAAGTACAATTGAGGAAGATGTCTGGCATCAGCTTTGGTTCTCTAAACCTCCGTCCATGTCTGTGCACATGCAAGCATACGTAGATAAATGCTTGCATGCCTCATACACACTTAAAAGTGAGCATTTCTTACTTAAAATTGTTAACTAAAAAAGCTAGAAAGGAATTGGGAATTTGTGGTTGTAATAATAATTAAAAAAACCCAGAAATTACAAATAACTCTATTTACATA